>NC_135997.1:19377814-19500314 GCF_048128805.1 Centroberyx gerrardi
ATCTTCAACATATTCTGTTTCGGAAACAACACATCTTACGTTAATTTCAACGTGTATTAATAGTAACACATTTGCATTTCCCAAACTCATGGCTATGTTGGAATGAAACGCTCTTTTTAAAAATATTGGAGGCTTGAGAGCATCCGATAATGACTGGAAGGGAATCGATAACCCTATACCTAACAGAAATACTATAAAGCCTGGTATGGACAATTCCTACCATTTTTGGAGACTGATATTGTACTTTAAAAGTTATCGTTGTTATTAGCAATAATAATAATAGTAGTCGTAGTAGTAGTAGTAGTAGTGTTGTATCAGCTGAAATCAGTATTGTGCGTTATAGTGCATGCAAAATTATTGCAGTGAATTACAGTGAAGGGTTTAGAAACTGTGTGTGTGTGTGTGTGTGTGTGTGTGTATATATTCAAGGTTCCCAGGAGGTGTCCTGTGTGGTGGATGAGAAGTCAGGTGACATTGTTTTTTCGTTCGAGTCCTGCCAAATGAACGAGGAATCTCACTTTGTCTGGAAGAAAAATTATAAAGAAATCACCGACTTCTCCAAAGGAGTAGTGATTAAGACGGAAGGCAGCCAGTAAGACCACACGCACACACACACACACACACACACACACACACACACACAAACACACGCACACACACACACACACGCACATGGTGGGCAGATACTGTAATACTGTAAAAAATGTATCCTGGGATGATTACCTGTCCATAAAACATATTGAGTAAATAGACATTACCAAACTGAATTTTGAAACCAAAAATATTCAACATCTCTTCCTTCTCTCTCTCTCTCTCTCTCTCTCTCTCTCTCTCTCTCCCCCCCTCTGTCTGTATCTCTCTCTGTCTGTGTCTCTAGATCTAAGCTGATCTTTAAGAGCGCTGATAAGGAGGACTTTGGGACATTCTCCGTTGCTGTCACCAACACTGATGGAGTGTCAGGCAGCCACTCAATCTCCGCTGAGGGTATTTACCCAACACTGTCCGTGTATGGCTCTGGTGCTGAACCGCTGAGCCAAACTATGGCTTTCAAACTGTAATCCATTACACATTACTGATTAAAAATCCGCTCTAACATAAACTCCCTAATGTAATCTCATTGCTTCCAGTTAGTTTTGGCCGGATTTGCCTCCACCACTGACAGAAGAGGAAGTTAAACAGACAATTTATTACAATTTCCATTCTCTAATTGGTTGTCTTCATCATCTTCATCATTTTTGGCAGCATCCTTTAATTAACAAATTAACATGTTTTTCACATTAGGATATTCATTAACCAAATGCATTTGTTTCATCCATCTATGTAAAGTAGTATTCCCCTCATTTATTGAGCATCACCACTTGAGCAACATGTTAAACTATACAGTAACATCTAGTTAAACATGCATCGAAAGTACAGACTTCAAAGGAATTCTCCAGGAAAAATATACAGTATATATATGTAAGAGAATTGAGACAGTGTAGACAAAATAAAGATGAGGGCAGTGAAGCTGTGCTTAAAAATGATCATAACAGCATGTAGGCAACAAGTGATTATTTCATTATACATCTGATGATTAATAATGGAGCACATTGTTCACATTTTCACTCTAAGGTTGGGACAATGTTTCTATTTTCAGCCTGTGTGTTGACAGGCATGACTTTTCTACCTTTATTCTTGGGAATCCACAACAAAATGTAACTTCTTGGTGACCAAGCCTTATTTTCAAAGGCTTTTCTGCAGGCAAATTCAGCAAAATCCTCCCCGTTATTGCACCACTAACCTACTAGCCTATAGGCCTATAGAATGTTATTCAGCGTACTTTACACTGACTACTTCCCTTTTAGCCTACATTTTTTCTCAGCTGAACTACTGACCTACTAGAAATCAGGGTTTCAGTCAGCCTCCTTAAACTTGAAGGTACTTGGGGATGCTTTGGTGATATAACATATCCACTAGCTGTTGAGGGCATTGTGATCTCTGGTGGTCCACACTTCTTCTGAAAATATTCCTGTGGCTGTATTCATTTAAATCTGTGTTTGCATTACTATCCCACTGTTCCTCTTAATCTCCTTACATTGCTCACACACACGGGAGCATCTAGAATCTGTAGAATTCAAATGACAGTGTTAGCTGGCCCACAAATCAGGTTTGGAAGACATAGCGATGCTAATGATATACAGTATAATTTTTGGGCTTCTACACCATCACTTAAGCGCATGACAAAATTCATGTGCATGTGTAAAATGTAGCCAGGATTTGTATTGCTAATTTTGAAATTGAATAAGTTGTGTCTTTTTGTTTCAGAGCTGGAGAAGATGCTGGCACTCAGCTATGACATCAGACACCCAAGTAGGTCCCTCTGTCTCTGTTTCTATCTCTCATAATATCTCTCTTTGTCCCTTTTAATCTCTCTGCTCTTTCACGGTTTCTCTATCTCTATCTCTTTCCCACTCTCTCTGTCTCTGTCTCTCTGTCTCTATCTCTTTCCTTTGTTCTGTAACTCTTTGAACCTCTAAGATTTCTTCTTTCAGGATCAAATTTCTCTTTTTACTTGATCAAAAAAATACCTTACCTGCTTTTGCATCACCTGCCTCACCTCTATTCACCTCTCCTGTTCTTTTGCTTCTCGTCTGACTCATCTCCTCCTCTCCTCTCTGTGTTACTGATAAGGTTACAAGTTTCAATTTGTGAAACTGCTCCTCTCTTTCCGCTCTGCTCTCCTCTTCTCCATATTGTATTTTCATTTAGTCATTTAACCAACCATCTTATCTAGAGAAGCTTGAACTAAGTGTAACAGTGTTTTTGAATCCCTAACCCTCCTCTCCTGTAGTCATCCCTCTGAAGTCAGAGTTGGCCTATAAGATCTTGGAGAGAGGCAGAATGAGGTTCTGGCTCCAGGCTGAAGAGATTTCAACCAACGTCACCTACAAGTTCTTTGCCAACAACAAGGAACTGTCTGGAGCTGATGTAAGACACAGTTATAATGAATGGGTGGAGGGAGGGAGGGATGGAAGAGTGAGATTCTGGCTTCAAGCTGAAGAAATTTCCAACACCTAGAAGTCTGTCTGTCTGTCTGTCTGTCAATCTATCTACCTTTGTTTCCTCTGTTCTCTCAGGAGTGGTGAGCCACCATAGCAAGAGCACTACTTCCACTGCTAAGGGAAATGAAAAACTGTAATTTAGTCCAACGTACCCCCAAAACACATACAAGTGTTGGATCAATGTCTATAATTAATTATCTGATTATTGTTAGGTTCTAAACCCAGTTGGAGAACTAGAGTGTGTGTGAGACAGGAGACTGGAGGCCAGGATCCAAATGAGTGAACACTTTATTGTCCAGTATTGATTTACTTTCTCTGTTTGAGTGCAGCGCCTGTGGTTTTCACTCAAAGGAGAACAAAATTACGTTTCATTAATCATAACAGAATTTTCATTATCATCATATCATCACCCAGCTAGGGACCAGAGAACAGAGAGAGAAGGAGAGAAAGCACTGACAGACTAAATTAATAAGGTGCATCTGGGCAACTTCTCCCAGGGAGGGAGCGCTTCTTTTCCACTCCCTTGTCTTGTTGGTGGCCGGGTGACCACTGAGGCAGGAGAAAGTTAGTCCCTCTAGTGGGGAATGCTGACAATTATAATGAAGTTTCCAAATAGGGAAGCAAAGTTGGCATCATTCCCATGCACCGCTGGCTGACTTTCTTCAATTCAGCAACAGTACAGATTACTTAAAATAAGCAAACGATCAAGTATACAGCTCTGACAATGAAATATGTTGTAGTGTGAATTAATATTTCTTTCTCAACCTGATTTCAGTGGAATGCAATCTGTATATTTTATGATTCAATTGGGAAATCCATGAGGGTTATTTCAAATTCCATCAAGAAAATGAATCATCATGACGACTAAAAACAATTTCAAATGACCAAGTGTATTTGTTATAGCAATAATACCCAAGAAGGTGTGGTGATGATGCAATCAGCTGCATCTCGTACCATCACACCCAAAATCACAGTAAAGAAATACCCAGCAGTAGTTTGGGTGCAGCAGCCAGTGTAGCAGGATTCAGTGTGAATGGATTGTGATTGGTGTGCATAGAGATAAACATCTGTGTCCTGCCTAAACTAATGCGATACTCCATTGCTTGGCTCTAACAGTTGTGTAATTCACCTTTAACAATCAGTCAGCCAATCAATTTCTCTCTCTCTCTCTTTCTCTCTCTCCCTCTCTTTGTCTCTTTCTGTTTCTATGTCTCTCTTCATTCTGTCTGTTTCTCTCCATCTCTCTCTCTCTTTCTCCGTCTGCAGCCCAACAAGATGGGTCATGATGTGTCTACGGGTGTTATTGAGTTCATCATGGACCATTTCACTGAGGAGAATGAAGGGACGTTCACCTGCCAGATCACAGATGGAGGGGGCAAAGCACAGAGCTCACTGGTTCTGATTGGAAATGGTAAGAGGGTTTGTGGCCTTGTATCCAGCAGCCAGGTCTGACTGAGCCTCGGCCTGTTTGGTCACGCTCAGCATCTGCACTGATTTAAGAAACTGGTCAAACCTGGCTCAAGCGCTGTTTGGCCAAAACTGGCCAAAACTAACAACAAGCTACCATGTAAAGAATTAAGTTATCGACTGACAATAAGGTGTTTTTCCTTTCTGGCATTCGGTATTACAATCGGTTTGTGGTATTAAATTGATGTCACAAAATAAGTGATTGGGAGGAGAATCACAGTAAAACGGTCTATCATTTGCTCTGCTGTTGCTAGACTATATGTTGAGTCTAGGTGTGCAAAATGCACTTGCTATTTTCTCTTCTTTGGCCTGCTGACTAATCAGCGGAGATGCAAAACAAACCATATCATGGTGAGCCTCAGCCAGGATGAACACAGCCTATGGAGACATATACAGTATCTATATGTGTGTGGTCGACGCACTACATCACTGGGAGATTCTAGATTAATATTTTGGAAATTTATGCAGATGATAGATCAAGTGTCAAGATGGCTGTAGGAGTTTTTAAATCAATTATGTATTCAGGACACCCTGAGATTCACATATAGATGTCTGACTTTGTATACTGCATGATTCCAGTCTTATGTAGGAGACCATTAACTAGCTAATCCACAGAAAGCATACAGAGCAACTCTTGGCAATACTTTGATCATTTAATTACTGTGTGTGTGTGTGTGTGTGTATGTGTATGTGTGTGTAGCTTTCAAGGCAGCTCTGGCAGAGGCCGAGTACCAGAGGAGAGAGTACATCAGAGTCAAGGAGGGTAAGAAACACAAAACATCATCCACTTTTAGGCTTGTACTGTATGAACTTCACTCTACTTAGCCTTAGACACAGGCTCCACCATGTTGCCTGGGAGACAACTAATCTAAGCACTTACTGTAAAAGATAGAGCTAGGCCATCATTACTTAAACTATATTTTGGCACTCAGAATGAGTCATGGACCGGTTTCTCATGGCTCACCACATGACAAATTTAATCCCAAACTGAGAATTTCTTCCCTGTCCCCTTCCTCCATCTACCACAGGTCCCCACTTCAGTGAGTTCCTGTCACTTCAGGTTGGAGATGACTGCTCTGTCACTCTGGTCTGCAAGGTAAACACATAGACAAATTCAATAATTATTGAATATTTACATTCAAAACAAACAGGAAACTTGCCTGACTGACCATCCCATGAGTTTCTGTCTGCTTATACATACAGCGTTCAAACGGTATTGATTAGTTTGTAGATTTATATTTACCCTTGTTAAAATGTAAATTTCAGCTATCAATTAGAATTATGTTTTATGCTTTAATAATATATATGATTATAATATGTTTTTCATTCCAGGTTGCTAACTTGAAGAAGGAATCTCAGTTCCACTGGTATAAGGAAGATACAGAGATCATCCCTGATGTGAAACCTGACCTGGGATCAGGAGTCTGCAAACTGCCAATTAAACTGGTAATTATACTTTGGTAGTTAATATTATCCCTGTTGCTACCATTACTGTGTACCATACTTACAATACATGGCAATACACAAACAGAACTGAATTGGATTAGTAGTCAGCCACTGCCAAATAAAATGGGATAGGGGAATATTACTACCACTATTCATACTGTTACACCTAGAATTGGGATCAGGAGTTGCCAAACTGTTTCTAAAACTGGTATTGTTAAAATTATGTGAACTGTTATGTTAAATTACTATGGGCAATCCACCTGTACATCCACATACCAGGAAGTAGCTTGGTGATTTTCTAATTAAGTCAACACATGAGTTAAATATTTTGTTCAGTGATTTTTATAATTACAACAACACTGTGCTACCACAGCACTTTGGTGATTTTTTCATAGTTTCACTTACTCCAATCATGCATGCCCCCCACCCCCCTGAGCATCATTGGCCAATCAGACTTCAGTATTCAACAAAGTCATGTAATGTCCCCTATGTTGGAAATATGTCTCCTGTTTTGTCTCTCCATCAGTTTTCCATGAAGACCTCAGGAATCTATAAGGCCACCATCAGTGATGACAGAGGAAAGGATATGAGCCAAATTGACATCTCTGGAAAAGGTAAATTTACCTTATTTAATTATAACTAACTAGGACAGTGATTGACTTTGACTGACTAGCTGATTGACTAACTGAAGAATAACAAATGAACTGCAATAACGGCTTATAAAAACTCTATTTTGTCATTAGCTTCCTTTGTTTGTTTCTATTTGGAATTGGAATCACTGGAATCAGTGGCTACATTTACATGCACGGAGAATCCTGTTTTAACCTGGGTACCCAAGTAACCCAGTATTGGGTAGACACATGTAAACTTCATAATTCCTTTAGAATAACCCAGGTAAGCTCGTACTACCATTACAAGAAACCTGGTTAAGATGCCTGGCGTATTCTGATATTAAACGTGTCACTGTGGCAAGTAAACTCAGACTCACACAAGGTTATATGTATATTTTGATGGCACTTACCTTTGAGCATGACTGTTGCTATTGAAATCATAATTTCTATCCCCTGTATTGGAAATAACTTGCTATTTATTCAGTCAGTGAGGAAAGGGGTAGCTGGCAGGTGCAGCTTTTCATACTTTGTTGCTGGCAGACCATTTTATCTGTGGGCGGGACACCACAGGTGGACAGGAATATTTGGTTAATTGATTTATTCATGGAAACAGGGATACTCAATCAGAGGGTATTAAAGGTGCATGGAAACAGCTTAACCTGAATAAAACCGTAACCGAAGTATGGCACATGGCCATGTTACAAAATGCATGTAAACACAGCCACTGTCATGTTCCTTTTCTTACTGAGCTTTGAATGCAGCCACCAGAGGGCAACATGATGACTTTCCTTCCCTCTGGCTCTGTCTCTGACCCCACATCTCTCTGCCTCTCTCCTAGTCTTTGACGATGCGATAAACAAAATCAACCACCTGGCTGGTAGGTATCTGTCACACACACACACACACACACACACACATACACATACACACATTTGTGGTGTGTGTACACAATCATTTTCCTGATAAACATCCACATTAAACACGATTCTAAACATCCTGTGACTGATATACATACTATACACACTATACAGTATATTACCATGGTAATGTTGCTATACTATAATTCATGATATTAAATTATATTCCCATTGAAGTGATCAAGTGGTTGCATGCATGTACGCGCACACACACGCACACACGCACACACACACACACACACACACACACACACACACACACACAGAAACACACGCACACATATATATATATACACACGCACACACACTGAAGGGATTAAGTGTATATTTATTGAACATGGTTTATTTAACATGGTTACATGCATGCACACACACTCACTCACAGATAGATCCGTCATCTTGCCAGTAGATTTCTGCTTTGAAATCCCTCTGCTACAGTCACTACTACACACACATATATCAGCATGTGGCAGAAGTTGTTATGCTGGAAGCATTTGGCCATCATGCCATCGTGTGGTGAAATCATTTTAAAATTCCACTGCGCTGCCACAGTGACAGTCTGGAGAAGCATTTTACTCCTATTTTAAGCAACAGTCACTTGACAGCTCTACAGTAACTGTTGTAGCAGTAGTTGCAGAGGAGAGAGAGTTCATTACTGTGATAATGGGAAACCATGGTGATGTGACCAGGTGCAAGGCACTTGTACCAGTGTGTAGTCTGCAAAGTCCCACACATTAACAGTATGTAACTTCCTTTCAGGTATTATGGCTTTTATAAAAACGTCACTAACACATTTTCTTGAATGTAGCATACATACATAGGAATAAAAATCTACTCTGGACTCTCTGCCATTTTGCTCCCCCAGCTGAATTAAGGTAACACAAAATGGGGAGCCGTAAAATGGATGCTGCAAATAGCTGCAGATTGGAGCTTGATTTGATTTGATTAATTCTGGGCAAAAAAAAGTACATAGCGCTGACATCAGATAGAGGCCAGATCATGCAACAGCAGAATGTTGGAAACTATATATCTGAATCTGATTTCAATTTTGGCTTGTCCCCCCAATCCCCTCGTCACCTCCCCTAGGCGCCAGTGCAGCAGAGCTGGTGATTAACTGCACAGCAACTGGCATTCAGATGCAATGTCACATGAAGTATTACACCTCCGAGATGAACATCACCTGGTTGCACAGGTAAGGAACTATTATTATTATTAGTAGTATTCGTAGTAGTAGTAGTAGTTGTTGTTGTAGTAGTAGTAGCAGCAGCAGCAGTAAAGAAGTAGCAGTAGAAGTCATAGTAGGAGGAGGAATAGAAGTAATAGTAGGAGTAGAAGTAGTATTAGGAGTAGTAGTTGTTTGAAGTTTTCCTGTAAACATACTAACTAAAAACACTTAATGTTGCTCTCCTCTCTCTTGTCAACATTTTATGTGTGAAGTGAAACTGGATCTGGCAAAAACAATAAGCCACTTGTGATGGCTGTCGACGGCTGTTGACAAGTGTTTTCATAATACTGGTTATTGCGGTAAAATTGCCCTAATTTGTGACGGAAATCACATCCCTATCATTTTCTGTAAGGAAGCGAGGGTTGGTTTTTTTTGCACTTAAAAGTGCTCCATTTTACCCCAGAGATTAAAAAAGATGGAGGGAGGGAAGTAGAGAGTGAACAGAGAGGGTGCTGAAAGAGAAACAAATTATATAGATGCAGGGGAATAAAAAAAGAGAGAGGGACATAAACACTTAAAGAGAGGAGGAAGAGAGAGAGGAAGATAGCGACAAAGAGGGCAGGGGGTAGTAGAGGGTTTTCTATTATTCAATTATTCAGAGAACAGAAATTATGGAGATTAGATTTTTACCCTCTCCCTGTCCTTTGTGTGAGTGTGTGTGTGAGAGAGAGACAGATAGCAAGAGAGAGAAATTGGTATCTCTAGGCGTAACATTAGGCAGGCATGTAAACATGATTTTCCATTACCTCTGAAACAGGCTTCACTCTCTCTCTCTCTCTCACACACACACACACACACACACACACACACACACACACACACTAACCTCCTCTCCTCTCCTCTCCTCTCCTCACAGTGAGTCTAAGCTCTCCCACAGTGAAAAGATTGTGATTGGAGGAACCGCTGCAATGGCAACGATGGAGGTATAACTCTCTCCTGTACATTACATGCTTCTTAAGTTGATGATACATGGGGAACATTTTGGGCAATATAGATGTGCAACACTCCCAGCAACAGGCAGTAAATTGAGCCACTGGGTCAAAAATCTATTAAAATGTTTCATGGAAAGTAGATGTGATTAACCAACAATGATGAAGTAACTCCTCTGGCACTGCTGCCCATCAAAGTTGCCCAAAAAGTCATCGCAGCTTATCGCTGCCTTCAGAGAAATGATACCTGGGCAACTCTAAATCTAAATCTGTGATGTTACCTTCAGCAGGGGTGGTGATCTAAAACTTTATGTAAAGCTATAATAAGCTATAAGGAATTAAATCATCCCTTGTGGGGAAAATACACATGTCGATTTTACATTTTATAATCACTTTCATATGTGAAATTCGATTAAAGTTACAATTCTAAAGTGAAACTGTGAATGAAGTGGATGTGACTTTATAATGACAAATGATCGGCACAGTAGTCTTAATATATTTTATTTATTTATCTGATTTTACTTTCTTATCTTTTGTAATGAAGCTTTATAATTGTTAATATATAAATAAATAATTTGTTGACCGTGAATTATACATAGAATATAGACAGACAGACGGACAGACTGATTGATTGATTGATTGATTGATTGATTGATTGACAGGTGATCGAGCCTCTAGAGAGAGATAAAGGAATGTACTCCATTATCATCACCGACCCTGAAAACACACACAGGCGCACTCTGGACCTCAGTGGAGATGGTTAGTACACACACACATATTCTCTTTCTCTCTCTCTCTCTCTCTCTCTCTCTCTCTCTTTACAATACTGATAATAGGTGAGAATAAACTCTGCACTCAATTGTTTTGTTTGGAGCTCTGAGCTGCAAAGATGTGGATTAAGTCAAATTATTGGTAGATTAAGTAGATAATTAGTGTGTGTTACAAACGGTGAAAGTGAAAATATGTTTTTGTCTCTTACAGTTTATGAGAAAGCCTTCGCCGAGTTCCAGAAACTCAAGTAAGACTACACTCCCAAATATCTCTGTATATTTTAAAAAAGATAAATCATTGCATTTACATTTATCATATTTGAACTTACAGTGCTTAGCTTTTAGCACTTTGACCTCTGATAACTCATCATCATGAGTTAAATGAACAACTCTAAGCACTCACTAACCTGCTCACATCGCATTTTATGTTGAAAGTTAATTTATCTTACTATTTCCATTCTATTTATATGTATGTGCTGGAAACCATTTCTCATCCTTGTTCAGACAAACTTAAAGCACAAGGTTTGCCTCTACTTCTACCAGAGATGACATTGATATAGAGTTTAATCTCCATATTTAAAATGTTCTACTCAAAATGTCATTATTGGAATTTGGAATGAAAGGGTGAAAATCCTGCTGTAAATGATACATATTTGCATTTGTGATATTTGTGCCAGAGTATGGCAGAGCTGTTTTGATTTATGATGGATCAACAAAGCTTCCAAATAAGGTTATTGTCAGACACAAACCTTGGTGAATATCAAAAAACCCAAGACTTGGGTGGTCGGTAAATTCCAGTATGTATTCATTTCAACTTAATTTGATGTGAAAAGTAGAAGCAGCCAGGTAGCTGAGATCCTTTGGGGTCCTTTGGCTAATTGGGCCAAAGTGAAGCCCTACACACTGAATTTAGTAAATCCATTTAGAAAAATCAAATGAAACTCCAAACTTCGCATGTGGAGTGGAACCTGTCCAATTCCCTCTTCTAATTAACATGCAGAGAGAGACATTTGAGCACCAAATTCAACAAACACATTGAAACAAGTGACCGCCTCTTGCTCTTTTGATTGTGCATCAACATGCCAGGAGCAGAACATAGTTCCCTGAGCCATCTGGTCCTGAGGCTGGCCTCTAATTCCTCCCATGCTGCCGAACAGCACTCAGACAAACTAGCCCAACCAAGTTATTACAAAGCAATATCAGATTTCCCATTGGGGAAATTCGGCGGTTTGGCCCTAAACCCAGTGTACACTGTGGCAGACCATCTGACCGCTGTTACTGACCCAAAACTGAAACAGATTTTATGTACAGACTCAGTGAGCACAGCCAGGTACTGGAAACAGGCTGCCACTAGAAAACCTGGCTGCGTTAAATTAGATCATCATTTTTTTCCCCAAATTCCCCACAAATAGAAATAATTTGAAACCATGACCAGCAAATACATATTACAATATCCTGGCTTTGCAACTTATAGAAAAATCAAAATGAACTTAACCTGGGGGACAGCCAGAGGAAAAACATGTCAGCTATATCTTTCTTTGGATAGAAGTTTTGTCAATTGAATAATTTAGGAGACTTTTGTTGAATTTCAGTTTTAAAGATCAATTGATAGTTGATATTTCTGTAGCTTGTTTTTAGTTTTTAGGTTACAGTGTTATGCCTGTCGTAACAGGTATACTGCTGGTGTGTGTTTGGAAATAGAGATCTCTAACTTCTCTCTGTGTGTGTTTCAGGGCCGAGGCCTACGCTGAGAAGAGTGAGTGCATCCCTTCATCTTTGTCTATCTATATTGTGCCTCTGTCCATCATTTTTTCTTTGTTTACAACAGCTGTACATTAACTTCCAGTTCAAAAGGAATTGTTTGGAAGAGTTATATTTGGTACACTATTCAGATATTTCCCTAGAATATATGAAAACATTAAACTACTGCTTATTTCTTTGTGGCTTAGACAATTCAGGCCCATCTAAAGGCAAAACTCCATCATAAATATAATAAGCAGCAATAATGATGGATAATATTAATAATGTTTTTGTTTCAGACCGCGGTAAGGTGGTGGGAGGACTGCCTGATGTGGTCACCATTATGGAGAAGAAGGTGCTGTCTAAGTGTGTGTATCTGTGTTACTTCTATCTGTGTGAGTGTGTACCCTTGTGTGTGTATATAACAAGCCTTTGTCTTTGTGTGCATCTACAGACCCTCAGTCTGACGTGCACAGTGTGTGGCGACCCCAAGCCTCAGGTCTCATGGCTGAAGAATGGAGCAGATGTCGAACCCGATGATCAGGTGAACACTTCAGCCACAGTAACAGAGACGATGTTCTTTACTGTGATGACTGGTATGGCAGGGATCAGAACCAGTTTTAGAATAAGGTTTAACAGCAAGTTTGCACACGCTAGGAATTCGACTTGTTGAATTATAAATAAGTAGTAATATTTAAAAGTAGACATTTACAGAGTAGGTCTCTTTTGGAGGTAGTACTGTATATGAAGAAAGTAGTATGTAAGTAGTACATCAAAAGCATAAGGAGTGTACAAAAAAAATAAAAATAGAAACTTAAGAAATAGGTCTCTTACAGAGTCTGACTCATTGCACTGATGGGAAGCTTTACAGATCTAGAGAATATTGCACTGGAGTCCGGAGTATAAATAGGCATAAATATATAACTGCACAGCCAAACACAGAGTGCAGTACATAATAACTGACTATAGCATAGTAGGTGCAGGTGCTGCCTACCAGTAGTAGAGTGCTC
Organism: Centroberyx gerrardi; assembly: GCF_048128805.1. Taxonomy (NCBI): domain Eukaryota; kingdom Metazoa; phylum Chordata; class Actinopteri; order Beryciformes; family Berycidae; genus Centroberyx; species Centroberyx gerrardi. Next base: position 19,390,971 of record NC_135997.1, read on the forward strand.
TTGTCCATTTTGCTGCCAGGTATGAGGTATTTGCTCTCTTAGTACTGCTGTTATCACCAAAATGTCACATGATATTATGGCTTTTATGCAACAGGTGCCAATGCATTTGTGCTATTCAAAAAGTTTTCATCATCAAACAGAAACAAGAGAAGTTAGCAAGACAGATGTTAACTAGCTCTCTGGTTAAATTACTGACCAGGTTATTAAACGTGTCTAGTTGTGCTTTGTGGTCTCATAAAGAATGATGGGAATATAATTTGTATATTTTCATATTATTTCATCTAGATTCATTCATCATATTCTCGTATGTGGTTTCTCTGGAATTTGTTTCCCTCCCATCTGCGTCCACCTTATTTAGCTAACAGTGCTCAGCAGATTAGAGATAGAATAGAATAGAATAGAATAGAATAGAATAGAATAGAACATCAGTCCTTGTGTCCACCAAACCCATCTGTTTTAGGTAGCAGTGCTCAGCTTATGTTTGGGAGAAGCTTAATCATGGTTCATGCTGTTGCTATGAGTAAAAAAATATATCAATATTTATATTAAAACGTACTGCATTTGAATGCTAAAAACACGCTAAGCTCTCTGTCTGCCTGTCTCTCTTTTTTTGACATTGTCTCCTTCATTTCAGTACGTGGTTTCCCTGGACCAGGGAAAGTTTGCCAGTCTGACGATCAAAGGCGTTTCCATGGATGATTCTGGCAGATATACCATGATCGTCCAGAACAAATTCGGAGGGGAGTCTGTGGACATTGTGGTGAGTGTCACTGATGTGTCCTACAAACAGTTGCATTTACTCAGGCACAAGGAATCTGATTTTTCTGACCATCTGTGGCACAGATCTCGCCTTTTCATTGGTGCCTAAACAGTCACATATTTTGTTATGAGACTTTTATGTGGCTCAGATCTGTTATGGAGCTGATATTTGGCCGTGTGACTCACGTCTGAGCTATCAGATTAGATTTTGTTTTAGCAGGGAAAAAATAGGTTCAGTGTGAACACAGATCAATAGAGCATCACTGTATTTGAAGATGTGTCCCACCTTATTGTGTAAAAGACTACCGCGCATTATTATCATTGAGCTGTTACGATTGCTTTGGCTCAATTTTCACTACGGAGTTTCAGTCTGAAAAATTAACGAAGAGTCAAAATAAGTTGCAAAGTTCTTCCCTTGAGACTCAAAATGCTTACATACTGTACAATGTGCACAGCTCACTTCCCAGAATCCACCCTCCACATATTAGCACGGTCAAATGCTTATTACTAGACATGACGGTCACTAAATCGACTCGGCATGTATTTTCAATGTCTCATTACTTCCAGCAACATTTCCCAGCTTAGTAGCACAGCAAATCAACAGCTAATTACTTCACCAATAGAGTAAAAGCTGTTAGAAAATCTGCATGGCTGTATCTGACAACATGGAGCAGGCCAGTGCAGTTGGTATTGATGGTGGACGAGGCTGTATTGAGTTTCTGTATTGTGTACACCTTACAATATTGCACTCTTATGAAAATTGTTACTGTATGCTGTACATTGTAGTTAGTAGCTTTACAGTAAGGTAGGTGCATAATAGAGGATGCACAGTACAGTAGTGTACTATAAAATGATGCCATAGGGTACAATCACTGAATGTATGTATGTCATCTGCTTTTGCACAGGCTTTTGTGTTTTGGACTATCTGGTCTTCTTTTTTTTTGCCTTTCTTTTATCATGACTGACACATTACATTCATTTTGCCTTGGAAAATATGCAACAGTATGCAGGATTTTGATTCAAAAGTCTCTCCATCTATCTATCTAGAAAATTCAAAGCTATCGTAAAAAAAAACTACTTTTATTGTCATTATAGCACAAATACGGAAATCAATTTAAAATATTTAAAAATAAATAAATAAAGAAGAAAGAATTAGCATCAGTTTCATGACCACAATGACCTTAGTTGTAGAACGATCTTATTATCAATTTGTTAATATATATATGTACAGTCTTTTATAATTAGTGTCTCTCTCTCTCTCTCTCTCTCCAGGTCAGTGTGTACCGCCACGGAGAGAAAATTCCTGAGGCGAAACCAACTCTGACCCCTAAAACCATCATCCCTCCCAAACTCCCCATCGAGCTCCCTCAGCCGAAGACCGCCGCTCCCAGCCCCGCCCCCTCCACTCCTAGCCCCGCCCCTCCTAAGGCAGCAGGAGGGAGGGGCATGAAGAGCCCCACCCCTACTAGGAGGAAGTAGAAGGACAGAAAGCAGGGAGACACACACTCACACACTGATGCACATATAGTCCACACATAAATTGAATTAAAGCCCTTATTGGCATCCAATACCTTGACTATATTAGATTACTATATTGTTTTGAATTGAATTAAATTGACTTGACTTGAAGCGCTAAGAGTCAGGATAAATAAAATGATAAATTAAAAAAAAGTAATGAAAAGCTGTGATATAAAGCAAATAAATGAAAAGTTGGGACATTATATAAAAAAACAAATACATATAGCCAGTTTATACCTGAGCATGACTGAACTGAACTGAACTGAACTGAACTGAACTGAACTGAACTGAAACTGGAATAAAATTTAAATCAGAATGAAACTGAAACTGGAATTTAATTGAAACAAGACAGACAGACTGAAAGCATAAGCTCTTATTTTCAGATTAGCCCTGTGTACAGATATAAGAAAATAAAAAAAAGAAGAAAAAACTACGTATATCTGGCTTAAAATAAAGATAATATTTTTGAAGCTAATAATTAAATACATACAGTATAGTTGAATGCATATTATATATAGAGCAAGTCAAGACTTTTGCTTAGAACGCTTTAGCACCATGAGAGCTACATCCCCCACTTTCCCAAAACATCTCACATTCAACTTCATCATTTTGTACTTTTGGTACAGAAGCTTTGACATGCGATCGTCAGCATCCTGCAGAAATGCCGCATTTCTGCTTTTCGGGAACTAAGAAAAACTGGGTGATTTTTTTTCTCATGTATCTTTGATGTTTTCCAACATATCGTCACTGCTTTGGCTCGGTCTCAGGGTCATGAAACTTCTTTTATACATGGAGGATTTCACTTACAGGTTAGTTTCAGAAAGATGCGTGGTTTCTGCAGGACGCTGATGATAAACCGTTCATTTCTGCCTTAAATGTGCCACATAGGCCTACCAGTATAGCTCCAAGACTCTTGGACGTCCATTGGCTTATAATGAAATGAAGATAATGTTACCATGCTATAATTTTTACCCTCTTCACAAAAGACAGACCAAACTGTCCATCATCGACTCTGAGTGTTAGCACCAAAGAAAGTTTTGGGGAAAATCTATTCTGTATTCTGCTTTAGAGCCAACTGTCAATTATGTACACTCTTCCTGGTTATCAGCCAATAGGAGAAACAGACAAGCTATCAGTAGGCAGGTTTAAAGGCTTGTGCCCAAGCGCAGGAAGTAGTGATGGCAGAGCTGATGAAAAGATGGCTGATGAGATTTGTGGTTCATTAAAGCTGGTGAGAGGACAAGAGCAGACGGAGGGGAGAGGAGAGGAGAGAGGGAGGGGCGGAGAGTAAATTCATTGTTTCTGTGTTTGCTGTTGCTAATAAAAGAAAGAGATTACACTTTGCTGAGCCTGTGTATTCTTTCTGTCAGAGAAAGAGACAGAAACAAGAGAGGGATTGAGAGAGAGAGAGGGTTTGAGGAATGGAGAGACTGAAAGAGAGAGAGAGACTGGAATTGTTATTTTGTGAGTGACCATTATTGTTGGTGATGTATGTCTGGCTCTGGCTATGTAAGACAAGTCTTATCATGCCGGTTAACAAGTTTGGAATGAATTGAATTGAGAGAGATTGAATGAAAAGACAAAGAGAAAAAAGGAGTGAAAGATAGAGAAACAAAGAGAAAAATACTGTTAGAGTGTGTGTGTGCGCGCGCGCGCGCTATACTGCTATTGCTGCTGTTGTCGTGTTTTGGCAATGTAAGACAAGTCTTATCCTGCCGCTAAAAACTTGTGTGGTGTGTGTGAGAGTGAGACAAAAAAAAGAGACAGAGAAAGAGATTGAGACTGTGTGTGTGTGTGTGTGTGTGTGTGTGTGTGTAAGAGAGATGAATGTAGATAATTGTGTGTTGTGTGGCAATAAAGGACTTGTGAAGTGCACTGACAGAAGAACAGAAGACAGGAAGAGAATGAGACAGATGTTCATTAGAAAGACAGACTGAAAGAGAGACTCAGATCTGAATCATTTTGATGTTTTGCTGTTCATCTGCTGTGAGATCATTTTCCTGACTTTTTAATTAATTTTCACATTTTTAATCAACATAATTACTGAGGATCCCGATGTTACCATGACAACTAACTTTTAATTTCTGTAAACTCTGTAAAGGACTCATCTCTGTGAAACACACAGACACAGATCTCACACTCACAGACACACAAATAGATACGAACACACATAGACACCACAGACACACACACACACACACTCACACAGAGGGCTCCTATCTAAATGGAATAGCTAGCCAGTACTGATAGCATGAAATTGTGTTTCCAAATATAACAGCGTGTCATTGGAGTGTGTGTGTGTGTGTGTGTGTGTGTGTGTGTGTGTGCGTGCGTGGTTTAGTGAGAAACAGACTATGTAGTATCTGCTTTTCTGTAGTCCACCACATGGGGGCACTATGGTAACATGCACACACACTCGCTCAGACAGTTACTAGTTTCATGCACATGCGCACGCTCGCACACATACACACACACACACACACACAGAGGGACACACATACACACACAGCCAGGCCTGTCCTAATTAAAGTAGCGCTGTTCAAACAATGAGATAAACTAGGAGAAGAGACATTCTGTGGGTGTCTAGTGACACACAGCCACATTTATAATACTGCTATTACACACACATATGCACACACACACACAAATATGCGTGTGTGCACATTTTTAATTTGCAATTTGCATTGTGGGGATAAATGCTGACAATTACTCTGATGATGATATTGATTACTGCTGATTTTCATCTAAACAAGAGAGGAGGAGAGAGGGGAGAGAGGGGCGGGAGAGGGAGGAGAGAGAGGAGGTAAGGGGGATGGAGAGGAGGGAGGGAAGGAGGGAGGAAGGAATTGAGGAAATGAAAAAGGAAGGAGTGAGACAGGAGACAGGGAGAGACAGATGATGAGAGAAAGACAAAGAGTATAATACACTATCCTGTCAGTTTGATTATAGATGATAATGTCTTCATATTCCCTGAGAAGCAGGACAGCTGTAGGAGGGAGGGAAGGAGAATGAGAGTAATGGGGAGAGGGAGGGGAGGAAAGTTGGGAAAAGAGCAGGGAGGGAGGAGAGAGGGCAAGGAAGAAGGGGGGGAGAAAGGATGAGAGGGGGAGGAAAAAGGGGAAAGAGTAGTGGAGGACAGGAGAGACAGAGGGAAACAGAGAGAGCGAGGTGGAGAGAGAGAGGTGGGATGATTAAAGCCGGGGACACACTTGAAGATGTTTAAAATCCTAACTCATCTTGAAAACCAATTGCATCACGCACATAATGACGGATTTCACAGATGTTTTGTCTCTCAGACGTAAATGTGCTCACTAGACGACTGGGAAAGGACAGGGTATCACTCAGGTAACAGTACAACTGAGATCCTGATCACTCCTGACACGTCACTGATGTCAGGACCTAGTCTCACAGGAACTCCCATCATCCAACATGACGCCAATCAAAACAACAATGGACACCACACTCAGCTCACTCTGCCTCACCACACTAAACTTTGCTCTCATTGGCTGTTGGCAGGCTCCGCTCTTAGGATGAATCTCTGGTCCTCACGCACCACAGGACTTGTTCAGGATCCGTGCAGATGTCAGGTTGTAAATGCCAAACATATTTGATATTATCAGGGCAGCTCAGATGAGCCTGCAAGTTGATCAGGATGTTTAAGATGGAATCTGTAAACCCCTCACACTACCAGATAATCTTGGCTGACCATCAGTCCAACTCCCGACTAAGGCCCTATCTACTAAATCTACTAAAGATCTGTGCTAGTGCAAATAGAATTGGGGGGGAATTGCAGGTTGATCTGGTTGTGCTGTTTTTTGCGCTTTGGCCCAATTACATATGCATTTGTGGGTGTTCCAAGGCTGAGGCGCAACATAAAGTGAGGTAATTATGTAAATTGGCAGGGGACGTGATCTCTCTATCATCTATTGATTGCGCACAATATTTAAGAAGGAAAAGTATGTCTAATTAGTTTGCGCATAGGATAGCTCTGCCAAGGCTGGACCTGGCCCCGACTCCGTCTCTGGCATCCGCTCCAAGATCAAGGGGACACAGTCATCTACAAACATGCACTCATTAGATTGCAGCCCTATTACAATTACAATTAGGTGTAAATGAGAATGTTGACTTAAAATGCACCATTTAAGCCTCATTGTCAAAGTAGCAGAAAGCGCACTCAATATCCAGACTATTACCTAAATATACAAAAAGGAAAAGTTGTATACTCTTCTCTCAATATTGACAGTTGTCTCAGCGACTGCTTGTGCAGTGTTTGTACATAATATTGTCACGACTGTGGAGAGGTATGTGCAGCTTCTCTAGTTATATTTAACCTCCACATGGTATCCATCCCTCCCACATCCCACACCTGTCACCTGCTTCTCATCCTGCACTTGCTCTTCCAAGGGAGTTGATGGCTCTTCTTCAGAAGGGTCACCAGTGGAGGCTTTATTTATGGCAAGCTTGGCTTTAGTTTGCCTCCTCATATTATACAATGTTTTTTTACCTCCGCCAAATCCTGCTTCTGGTGCCCAGCTGCATTCACTTTATTTGTTATGTTGTCCCAGAGTGCCTTTTTACGTGCTGGTAAAACACCTCTTCTTTGCAGCAGAGAGCTCTTTGGGGTTTTCTCCGCCACCAACGCTTCCAACTCCACTGGAGAGAAATCTGCTCTTCTTTTGCCCATCATTAACTTGCAGCTCACGGGGAAAATTGCAGCAATCGGGCTATTGTGCACATTGTTTGGCCCTTCTATTTGCATAGTTGCAATTCTAATAAATTATCTGCGCCTCTGCTCATTTGCATGCCCTACTTTATTAAATACCTTGTACAGGTGGGACCAATTGCTTTTGCGTTGCACCTGCGTTGATATTAGTAGATCCGGGCCTATGCCTCCAATCAGGATTTCCTTTACATTAGTTGGGACAGTCAAATCTGGTGTAAATTGGCCCAGTAATCCTCTAGTGAGTCCCCAGTCTTACCCTTGCCGCTTTCTTGCTCTGCCACACAAATGAAGTAGTGTAGATGTTCTAAACTCAAACCAATTACAGACGACGGATAGGACAGAGGGAGAGAGGAAGGAATGGTAAGAGGGAGTGAAAAAGTCAGAGGAGAGAGGGAAAGACGAGGCGAAAGGAAAGATGGGGGAGTGATGGAGGGAGAGATCAAGATAGAGGAGATAAGTTTTTGTTAGTCTGACTACAGCCCAATGTTCTATATTGTTCTTGTGTCATTGGTTCACTGGACTATTACTATAGTTTCATGAGATCCATGTACTATATTCAGCCTTCGCACAGAGGGAAAACTGCCAGCAATCTCTGTCACGCACAATGAGTTAATCAAGTAATTTATTTGTCATAAAGTTAGTGTACTCTCTCAGATGAATGTTTCTATGACACTGTATGTGTTGAGTAGTTGTCATGACCCTGGAGGCCATGCAACCCGTTCAGAACACTTTCTGTAAATTTCAAGGGTGCATTTGTGTCAAGTGGAAAATGACTCTCATCTTGATAGGAAGGCTAGCTCATTGGCCACATCTGGTATATTAGTAGTAATGGCATGTGATAGTCTGTAGGGAAATTCGCTTTTTGCTGGACTCCCTCTAAAGGGAAGGCAGAGTGCAGGCTCAGCTACAGACCAACTGCCCCAGAGCTGCTAAAGAGTCAGTGTCTTGCTAAAGGACACGGCAGGACGGATGCTAGGCGGCATGCGGACTTGAACCCTGGTCCTCTGGTTGAAGGACGGTCTCGCTACTCATAAGTCCTCATAGACATTAGACCCAGGAGCTTCATATGTACAGACGCAATTGAATTACAAAGGTGCGCTCTCTGCTGCTAAGGCCACCTTCTTCTCAGAGCTAAGGAACGCCAATAAAAACATCCCTAAGTTTCTATTCGACACGGTAGTGAAAAAAAAAACCTCCCTGACACTCAGCTGTTTATGCTCACCCTGTTTACTGCTAACGATTTTATACCACACTCCAGTATTAAAAACTTCACTCGTAAAAAATGCTGCTGCTAGAATATTATCTAGAACTAGAAAATTCATCACATTACACCCAGATCTGACTTTAAAGTGCTTTAAAGTCAGATCTTTAAAGTCAAGACTTTGAAGTCAACTCTTGGCTTGACTTTACCCTATGTCAGTGTATGGTGTTACTTCATATAAGCAATCTAAAAAGCATATGGCTTTGAAATATGTTGTAGTAAGCATTAACATATCTTGTTTGGCTTAATTTCACAAAAATCCATTCAGTATTATTTACATGAATGACAAAATTTGTTACCGAACTACGCTACCCAGCAGGCATTGAGGTAGTTGGAATGTTCCATCTCCTGCAAAGGGAACAAGCGGTAGCTAGCTAGCTGCACTTCACAGGCTACAGTGAAAAAATGACGGCAATTACTATCATGAGCCTGAACTATAGCAAAATCCCAAACTGCAGCTCAAGACATGTGCGACACCATAATCATAATAATAATAATAATATTAATAATAACTTTATTTGTATAGCACTTTTCTAAAAACAATGTTTACAAAGTGCTTTACATAAAATAAAACCCAAAAGCAGTGATGTGAAACTACCACAATGAATGATAGAAAAATAAAAATAAATAAAAAAATATATATAATAGAAAATAGGAATAAAAGGTAATATATGAGGTAAACAGGTACAACTAAAACCACACAAACAAACAGAGATACAATTAAAAACAGATCGAACTTTACATAAAAGTGTGTGCCGAATTTTTTTTAAATAAAAAATAGTAATAAAAGGTAATACAAGAGATAAACAGGTACAACTAAAAAAACAAACAAACGGAGATACAATTAAAAACAGATGGAACTTTAAAATGAAAGTGTGTGGCAAAACACAAGAAAGCAATAAAATGGAGATACAGGTACAAGTAGGCTACACTACCATTCAAGAGTCCGGAACCACCAAGAAATCTCCATGCCCCCGAAAGAGACCGATACCCCAATCCACCAGGGCAGCACCAAACCGATCAGAAATACAGCCAAGACACCGACAATGCCACAAACCACTACCTCTACTCCAAACGATTGCTCCACTCCCCAAACCCCCCGCCCATCAAAGAATCCCCCATGCGCAGCAGCGACAGCCCCGTAGACCCCAGGCCCCCAAGACACCCGGCGAAGCCCCACCCCACGCCCCCTGCAGCACCCGCCACCGGCGCAAACGGCCCACAGGGCATCCCCCACGGACCCCACGATCAAGCCGCCCCCACAAAAGCCCGACAGGACCCAGACCGGGCGACCGCACCGGCCAACCCACCAGAGACAGCACCTGTCTCCACAAACCCGCCAGCCGACCGCCGCCCCAAGAGATGAAAGCCACCCCAAGCGCGACACCGCCAAGAAACCGAAGACCGCCACACAAAGGCGCACACCCCAGCATGAAATCCCCAGCCTCCCGGCAACCCCATGCACGGAAACAGCCCCCATCCCCCAAAACAACAACCAACCGCCGAGTCAGGAGAGACGAGCACCGCCTCCGACAAAACCGCCCGATCCAAACCCCATCGAGCCCCCGCGGGAAACAGCTCGCACGCAAGGCCCGCGAGAAACACCCCACAAGCCAATCGCACCCATGGCAAGCGCCACAGGAAGCGCGCAGCAAAACCCCAACCGAGAATCCCGAAAGCCCGACAGCCAGAACGCCCAAGGCCAGCAAAGATGAACAGAAAGTCCGAAGAACAGAACAGCCACCCGAAAACAGAGGCAGCAGTCCGCAACACCATCACTGCCCCGGCTGCACTCCCCGACCAGTTCAATGCCACCCCAGCGAACAAAAGCAGGAAAACCCCCCCAGGAAACACAAAAACCCCTCAGTGATTCCAAACTCCCAAACAGCAGTGCATAGGGAGTGATTCACATAAAAGCCTGTTTATATAAGTGTGTTTTTAGAAGGGATTTAAAAGATGAAACTGATTTAGCTAGGCTAATTTCCTCAGGCAGGTCATTCCAAAGTCTAGGCGCCCTAATAGAGAAAGCGCAGTCACCTTTAGTCTTGAGCCTTGACTGTGGAACAACCAAAAGGGCCTTGCCTGAGGATCGAAGGCTGCGTTCCGGCTAATAAAGAGTTAAAAGGTCAGCAATATAGGTAGGGGCTAGACCGCTCTGTGCTTTAAATGTAATCAGTAAAATCTTAAAATTAATTCTAAATCTTACTGGTAGCCAGTGCAGATGTGCTAAGACTGGGGTAATATGGTCTCTAGTGCCAGTTAAAATTCTAGCTGCAGCATTTTGAACAAGCTGGAGACGTGAGATTGATTTTTGACTGAGGCAGGTAGAGAGAGAGTTGCAATAGTCTAGACGAGATGAAATAAAAGCATGAATTACCTTCTCTAAATCAGCATGAGATAAAAATGACTTGATTTTTGATATATTTCTTAGTTGAAAGAAGCAGGACTGCACGACTCTCTTTACCTGCTCCTCGAAAGTCAGGTCACTGTCAAAAATCACTCCTAAGTTTCTGGCCACAGGCTTTATGTTAGATGATAAGTCACCTAGATCATGTAAAAAAAAAAAAAAAACACACACACACACACATACACACACACCCGTGACCCTGAATAGGAATGCGCCAGTAAAGAAAATGAATGGTCGTTTGTGAAACTTACTCTGTGAGAATGGGAGTGTGTGAGAATGATAGCATATGTGATTTTAACTTCAGCTCCCTCTTCCTGGAAAGCTGACTCTTTTGGAGATGGAAGGTTCTCATCTGACAGCAGTGTTCTTCCACCCCCACAGCTGAATTACTGAAAAAATGAACTGCATATTACCATACTTTTCTCAGTCTGTCTACCTCCCTCCCTCTCTTTCTCCCTCTCAGTCCTATCTCTCTGCTCTCTCTCCATTTCTCCATCCCCCTTCTTCTCTCTCTCTCTCTTTCATTCTTTCTCTGTCGGTCTGTCTCTCCCCCCGTTTCTTTCTGTTCTCTCAACAAAATAACTATACTTCCCCTCTCTCCCTTCCTTCCTTCCTCTTCTTCTTCTTCTTCTTCTCTCTTTTGGTTTCTCCTCCCTCCCTCTTCCTCGCGCTCTCTCCAATCACTGTGAAATTGCAAGGCGGCTGGTTGGGGACTTTTCTGACGGAGAAATTTGGCTCCGATCAGAATCACTAGCTAGTATTCCTGCATTCCTTACCCAATTTAAATGATTTTGCAGCTTCACAGGCACACCCACCCAGACAGCCAGACATACTGATGTTAATACTTTGCAAGTCTCTCTCACCCTCTTTCTGTCTCTCTCTCTCTTTCTCTCTCTCTCTCACACACACACACACACACACACAGAATACACACTTCACACCTACAAGTGGTGATTGGCATGGTGCCAACAAGCAGGAGCCAATACAATCGCTTCGCTGCCTCCCTTAGCTGAAAAAACAGATCAGAGAGAGAGAGAGAGGGGCTGCAGAAGGAGGGAGAGACAGAGATGGGAAGGCAGATAGACGACAAGACAGATAGACAGACAGACAGTGGAGTTAGTTTGAGTTAATGTGAGTATTTTATAACAGTATGTTGTATTTTTTATGCTGTAGTTGCTTCCCACAGCTGTGTATTTTCTAAGTATTGAATTATATTGCTTACTATTTAAGAAATATATGAAGCTTTGACAAGTCTTAAAACCATCACTGGAAAAGAGCCTCTCTTGGCTCGGGGCCGATAACACCACCACCACCAACACCATCATCATCATTATCATCATTGCCATCTTCGTCATCAGACTCAGCACAGTTTGTGTCCAAGTGGAAAACAACTTGAGGCAGCAAGCAAGCTTGATTCCCAATGGGATTTTCTTTTCACTTTAAAATTACAGCTTAATGATAATTTGCACAATATGAGGTGATGCAATAGACTGTAGTAGTTATTTGATTGGGCCTATGCATATTTGTACAAAATGTTAAGAAGTCCTACCAGTGCCACCTTGCCAGTGAATTTTAGATTTAAAACACTGCTAAGGACAGTTTTAACACCTTGTATTATTTGGCAATGTCTGCATTCACTCCGGCCTAAATAGCCTAAATGCTATGTAACTATATGCTGTAAATCTATTTCTTCATCCTAGTGCTCTACTTGTGTTGCGGAATGCGTTATTATGCACATAGTCGCCATAATGTCAGACTGTGCAATCGGACCTCTTTAGTAGACTACTGGGGTAAGTGTGCAATTCTAAATCAATATTGGCCAAATACCGAAATGCCATTCTGAGGGTCTTTTCATGGCTTGGTTACAGTGTTTTTGATACATGATATTATTGTTTTAGCTTTGTCTAGTGTGACCAATGTGCCTTGAATTATGTAAAACTCTGCTGAGATTCAGTGTAAAACTGAGAGCATGAATTAATAAAGTCAAAGTCAATGTGCCTATTTCCTTCCACATCTCATGTCCAGGACTTCTGTGCGCCTCAGAAACAGTGCAGTCCCTGATGTGTGTCAACATGTCCACACCACACAGACAAAGGAAGCTGTCCAGTCTGCTGGCCATTTTCATTTTTTGCATGATGTGTGGGGCCTGCAGTCTCCGTGGGAACATCATGTGAAGTCTACTGGGCTGCACCTTGCCTGTCTGGAGCCGTCCTTTGCCGTCTCTTTTCTCACCGCAGCCATGGGAAGTGCAGGTGAGGACTGTGCAACTGAAATTCTTCTTATCCGTTTGCGTTGAACTGGAGGTGACACATCCACAGGAGTCTGCTCAGGTTCACGCTCGGATTCAGATGAAGACTTCATGAGCATCCATGCGCTTTCTGTGGTGTAGTCTCACAGTGTTTTCTCAGGTGGATTATAAACACTACCTTTCCTTTCTTACTGAATTACGTGCACAATTATGCATTCACACCTCCCTCCCTCACTAAATAGTCTTCATCATCTTCATCCCACTAATGTTCTGAAAGCACGTGAGTAATTATGTGTGAACGTGGTTTCAATGGCGATGTCTTGATGCGTAAATGCGCCATTCAGCGCTCTGGAGGAGAGCGAGGGACATTCACACTTCTGGGTACAAAACGCCCAGTGGCGTATTGTGTGGCGCTAATGAGGTTGTTATGTGTGAAAAAAACAACTGTGACAAGACTCTGTAGTTACTCTCCAAGTGGATTTTTTAGAACTTCAACAACACAGGTATGTAAAGTCAAAATATTTGGAAAAAGTCAGAAATTTACAATACTGGAATACTTTTATTTTTAAATCTCAACACCCAGTGATGTCAGCCCATTGTACTTCTAATGGACCACAATGGAAATAAGTCGGTAACGCTTTATTTTACAGCCCGCTAATTACGTGTAATTAGTTTGTAATTATGGGGTACTAATAAAATAACAATGCTGTAGTTACAAGGTAACAAAACAAGAAGTCCGGGAATTAAGGGGTAACAATTTTGTAATTATGAGAGATTTATAAGGGGGTGTAACTATTTTTGTAATTACTGTATACTTAATAAATAATTAATAAATTATAAATAATAATAAATAATAAATAATACATAATTAAATGTAATTAGGGGGGACAAAACAAATGTTATTGGTGCTTGTTCCCTGTAGTAAAACAGCCACATTTAGAGTAAATATTGATTATATTGTTAGTAATAGAGATATAGAAAATGTTAATGGCCCACATATATTTGCTAATATATATTTGCTAACTTTCACTACTTTAGGCTACAGGTTACCCATAACTGCAGGAATAAAGGTGTGTTTTGAAGAAAGGCGCAAAGACACTATAACAGTAGTGTGCAAATAAATGTATTTAAATAAAATGATTCAGTTGTTCAACTGTGTAAAGTGGATAGGAAGATGACAGGAGTTCAGCAGTGGACTGCAGGTGAGAGGGTGTTCAAGCAGGGCTTTGGCTCATCTGCTTCTGTTTGGCAGGTCTGTTGGAGTGGCGTCTCTGCTGTTGCAGCCATGTTGTCTGCAGATTTCTTGTTCTTCCTCCGGAATATGCGGGATAGCCAAGAACAGAAGCCACGCTTCTTCTTCTTTGGTTTTGTCAACAGGCTGTCTTTGGCACTGGAACTCTGAGGTCCTGTAGGTTTGACCAGTTGGACAGGTGGAAGTGTCTTTTCCAGGGTCAGACTGGACAGATCCTTGGTGTCCTTTACAGTTTCAACCACAAGGCCTGGTGGAGCTTTGACCTCAACCTGGATGGCTGGAGCCTGGGATTGCTGAAGCAGGTCGGTTGATCCTTCCTTAAGCAGGTGAATCAGGGTGTATTCAGCAAGAGAGACAGGGAGAGCCTCCTCTGAGGTGGAGATATTGTCAGGTCCAGCAGAGAGGACCGTGACTTTTGTTCCCTCACAACATTCAGATTGATGCAGGACGGTGACAGAGCTTTCAGCAGCAGCCTCAATCTGTGCACAGGAGTTGACAGTTTCCCTCTTGATGATAAAAGGACATTGTTCTTCCTCCGTCTCCAAGTTCTGGAGGAACAGCATCAGTTTAGAATCAGCTTTGACGATTGGCTCCCATTCATCAAGATGATCTTGAGTAGGGGCATGGTGTGCAGCGCAGGCAGCCATAAATGTAGAACTCACTGTTGAGGAAGCATAGATGTGCTTTTCACAAGGTTCCTCCTCATCCAGAAGGACAGAGAGGAACTGCATCAGGTGAGAATCAGTGCTGCTGACAACAGGTTCCCATTTGTCAAGCTGGTCCAGAGTCGCCCCATGATGTGGGGAGCAGTCAACTACAAATCTAGAGAGATGTAATGAAGCGTAGAGGAGCTCCTCACCAAATCCCTCCTTCTTCAAGTCAAAGTGTGATTTGACTACTGGCTCCCACTCATCCAGGCAGCCCAGAGTGGATCCACAGGGTGAGCAGCAGTCAGCCACAAATCCAGATGTGTCACCTGGGGGAGCATAGAGGTATCTCTTTCCAACTGCCTCCAGGTGGTAGTCATCGTCAAAACCAATGGGGGAGTGCTGAAGCAGCCTCAATCTCTCAGTGATTTTGAAGTCATCAGTCATTTGAGCCTCATGGGACGGAGCCTCAACAAGGCGGAGCAGGTTAGATTGAGCCTCAACATGCTGAGCTGGGTGGATGGATGCTCCAGCATTATGTAATACTGTGTCTTCGGTCATGAGAGGAGACTCTTTCTCTGTGGGAGGAAGGTCTCCTTTGTTCATATCCAAGAGAAGTTTGTATGCTAATGAAACTGTGCTGGCTATTGGTTCCCATATATTGAGGCTCTCAAATCCACAAGCAGGTTTGGAGCCGAGAACAACAGCAGACTGAGGTGAAAGGTCACAGTCGAGCTCAGCAGTCACTCCAGAGAAACTAGAGACTTCAGCATAAAGATAATGCTCCTTATTCAGGATTTTCACAAACATGCAGTTGATGTTTTCATGGCGATCGTCATTAAGGGCATTGAGTTGAGCGACCATTTGCATGGATGCTGAAAGAAATGCAATGGCAATATCTTAATAATCAAATAACCATAAGGCCACCTGATGTAGCTTCATTCAAGGTCAACATGCTTCATCATAGCTTCATCTTATGCCTTTCATCATAGTTTTGTTTCAACAACAAATCTAACTGTGAATTTACAATGTAAATCAAACTAATTACATTATTGTACCCTGTAATTATTTTTTAAGTATGCAGTAATTGTGAAAACAGTTACATAACTACCATGTAAGTCTCTCATAATTACAAAATTGTTACCCCTTAATTCCCGGACTTCTTGTTTTGTTACCCCGTAACTACTGCATTGTTATTTTACTGGTACCCCGTAATTACAAACTAGTTACACCGTAATTAGTGTGCTGTAAAATGAAGTTAGTTGACTTTTTATACTGTATATTGTATGTTGCTATAAACCAAACTAAACTGACCTAAACTAAATGAAACAAAACAAATTACTTGAGTTATACTTTATATTTTGAGATCTAAATATAGCCCATTAATGTAGCAAACTACAGTAGCGTGAGATCAAATCTTGCTAGCATCTTTGACACTGAGTGAAAACATGGTTACAATGCACTTTGGGACAAATCACTTAAAGGAATAGTTCAGTAGAAAATTCAGTCATTATCTACTCACCCTCATGCCAGTTGAAACTCTGGTGAAGTTTGTTAGTACATAAAACAATCCCAGAGCTTCCCAGCACAACTTTGTAGCAGTGTTGTTGAGAAACTGAAGTCGTTGGGGACCGATCTTTCGAAAAAGAACATAAAATATCCATGCCTGAAGTATAGTGTTAGAGTGAGCAGATGTCTGAAAGTCTGATGAGTATGTGGATAGTGTTATGAGTCCCTTTCAGCAGAGTTTTCAGTTTGTGTGACTAGGAGTGTAAAACACGGAAGTGGAGGAGATTCACGACTGCACACGCGCAACTTTTTTTTTAGATCAACTGGCTGTGAAGATTTGCTCTAAATAATGGCGTCCATATCTATCTTTTTCGCTCACTGTGCGATCTTTGGCTTCAGGAGACTTGGATTATGCTGCAAGAGCTGTATGGAGTAATTTTAAGGATATTTTCTGTTCTTTTTCTGCTCGTTTCAGAACTCCAAAGATCAGTCCCCAACAAGTTCTTTTTGGAGAACGCTGCTACGAAGGTATGCTGGGAAGCTCCGGGGTTGTTTTATGGACTTAGATTAGGGGTTTCTGGCACAACTTCACCTACTTCCAAGGTGCATGGAGAAGGGAAAAAGTAACTAGTAAAAGGTCTAAAAAGGTCAAAACTCCAGCAACACTTGTAGTATACAGAACAACTTTATTGTTGGACCAACACGTTTCAGCTTGTGGCCTTCATCAGGGTCATTGTTTTATGGACTTACAAACTTCACCAGAGTTTCAACAGGCATGAGGGTGAGCAGATAATGACTGAATTTTCATTTTTGGGTATTTAACTATTCCGTTAACATGTAGGCTATGTTTGGGAAATGCTTGTCACTGAGTGGTTTGTACACATAACAAAAAGGCCTAAGTGCACGACTACTAGTTATTGGTAAAAAAGGGCCCATTAGATTAGTTTTTGTGGGTTGGTCTGCACCCGTACAAACATGCAGTGAGCTAAATGCCTTGGTGTCCCTCTGGTCAGCGAGGTCAGCTTGTGTCCAAAAACTAATTGGGTCAAATCCAGCTTTTCGCAATCTGAAGAGAACCACTAAAGTCCAGAGGAGACCTGTCAGTGCTGTGTTAAAGTGTGTTTTAATATGCATGCATGGACACGAGTGTACAACGCCTGTGGTTGTGACCTTACAATTAGAGGAGAGGACTCATGCCCACAAGGTCCTGGGGTTCAAATCCCCCGGGGGCAGTCTAATGAGAAAAACTCAAATCCACAACGCAGCTGCTGTCACTCTATACATTATGTGTATATTAGTATGCATCGTTTCAGGTAGTGCAGGTAGGCTACAGTATGTGTCCTGCATGGCATGGTGGGTCAGCAGGTTAAGGTGCATGTCATGTACTCACAAAGTCCTGGCTTTGAGGCTAATGTCATTTTCTCTTTCTTCCTCTCTCTCCCCCTCTCTCTCTTTAATCTTTCTTGTCTCGCCATCCATCCAATAAAACAGAAATGACTCAAAAGTTACAACATTTCAGATAAAAGCCGTCAGGTTCTCTCCCCTCTCTCTTATCTGTTTTTGGTCTCACAATATTAAATAATATCACTAACTTAGAACTTTTTTTAACCCGTTGTGGTACAGATCCTCCCTCTCCCTGTGTTTTCTGGATCATAAAGATTGAAGATTTTCTTAGCTTTACTGAGGTTCACCAGTTCAGAAGATATCGGTAAGTCTTTTAACCCTTGCCCAAGTCTTCTGTGTGGCTTTAGATTAGCTGAAACTTTAATGATCCCTGTGGAGAATTTACCCTGTGAAAATGTTCTTACTTTCTAAACTTGTGCTGAGCAGTGAAAGGACCCGGTCCAAATCATTTCAGTGGATCTGGGTAATATTTTTACTCCTGGGTCTTCCATGCAGTTTCTCCCTGTTCTGTCTGACACTTTTTGAATTGGGTGTTAATTGTAGAGCTACACGTTTCAGAACCAGTTCAGAAAATCACAAGCATTTTTAATCAATTTGCATTCATTATGTATGCATTACATACTGTAACTATGTTGGAAAAAACAAAACATTCTACTATGGCATTAGGAAAATGATATGACAATCGCGTACTATTACTTAAAAATACAGCATGCAATATTATGGCTTTTGAGAATATGACATATTTACCAATCAGCATTTGAAGAGACGCACAAGATGAGAGGCAAAGAGAATGAGAAACAGAGAGAGAGTAAGAGGGTGAGGGAGAGAAAGACAGAGAAACAGTGAGATAGACAGAATGAGAGAGAGGGAGATAGAAACAGAGAGAGGGAGACAGAAAGAGAGAGAGAAAGAGAGAGAGGGAGACAGAAAGAGAGTGAGGGAGACAGAAAAAGAGAGGGAGATAGAAACAGAGAGAGGGAGATAGAAAGAGAGATAGAAAGAGAGAGGGAGATAGAAAGAGAAAGGGGGACAGAGAGAGAGAACGAGACAGAAAGAGAGAGAGAGAGGGAGAGAGATAACAGGACACTGAACAAAATGGTAGGTGAATTCAAAACATAAAAGGCCAAGAAATATTTACAGTCAGTTGTTTAGTGATGATGTGGTGGAGTTTTGTGTGTGTGTGTGTGTGTGTGTGTGTGTGTGTGTGTGTGTGTGTGTGGCGGCAGGATGTTGTTGCTCCCGGCGGCCGGCCCGTACTCTTCCCCCGTCGAGGTCGATCATTGTCAAGAAGACCGCAGCTCCTCAATAAATACACACACACACACACACACATACACATACACACACTCTTGCTCTCTCTCTAGTAATATGAGGGTCAGGTTTGCAGTCACCCGTGCCTGTCTGCCTTTTTTATTCTTGTTTTCTCTCAAATACACACACAGACTGAAAGACAACAACAACAAGCTGTAATAAAACAAAATACATGCACATAACAAAGCACTGTGTCGGGACTTTTCAACCTCAGGACTGAGCTACATTTTACGTCACATAAGTGACGATGCATTTTGAGTGTTTGTTTGCATATAGACGTGTTTTCAAGTGTGTGTTTGTATGTGCGTGTGTTTCATGTGTATGCTCAAACCCAGAGGGGAAATAAGAGCAGCAGCCATCTTTCCAACCTGCGGGGGACAGAGGGAAACAAATGATTTATTTTATCAATCCTTTCAAAAGACATCAAGATCAGAAATGTGACTGTATGAAATATACAATACACAGTTTAGAGGAAAGTTTGATTGTATGAACATATCTTCTTGAAGGGTCTGACTTGTAGATTGAAAACAAGCTTGTTGAAGCTTCTCTCTCTCTCTCTCTGTCTCTCTCTCTGTCTATCTGTCCATCCGCCCACCAGTCTCTCTTTCTGCATCTTAGCATTAAAAATGTATCCAATTCTCACCATATTAAAGTCTGTTGACAGCGGAGAGGGACCAACAAGATAAATCCGACATACCTGACATCATGACAGGCCAACAAAAATATGAGATAGACTGATAGGCGTTTAGATCTAAAAACGTGGTTTTGATCTGAATCTAGTGTGTGACACAACTGCGCACCACACCTGCATGTTTTTCTCACCATATTCACAATAACAGGTGTATACATTTTGAGTGGGTTAAAAACAAACCTGCCTTGTGATTTTAATTTCACATCTAAAGCAACCGAGAAGCTTCAATGATTGGATAAATACTTGTTTGTGATGCTGTTCTTTTTATCAAAGTCAGACAACAATCTGATCTGATTCCTGAGGAAACTACTTTAAATATGAATACCAGAGAATGTAAACATGCACACATTTCGAAATTCAGTCTGTATCTTTGATCTCTCTCTCTCTCTCTCTCTCTCTCTCTCTCTCTCTCTCTCTCACACACACACTCACACACACACACACACACACACACACACACACACTCACACAATACAGTAATAGCCACTGTACCAGTGAATACAATCCAATGATTTCCCTACTTTCACCAAGTACTTTATTTTACCCATTCAACCATTATAAGGTCAGAAGTACACACGCATGCATACACACACAAACACACACACACACAAATCCACACTATACAATGTAGGGGGATTAAAGAATGTGGATTGTATGTGCATCCGGTTGGAGCACAAAAACAAGAAATGTACTCTGTGTGTGTGTGTGTGTGTGTGGAGGGGGGGGAGGTGTTTGTAAATGAAATGTTCACACAAGCTTGTGTGTGTACATGTGTGTGTGTGTGTATGCCTGTTTACTTGTGTTTATGTGTGTTGTACATGTGTGTGTGTATGCAAATGTGTGTGCATGTGTGTGTGTATGCCTGTTTGCTTGTGTTTATGTGTGTGTGTGTGTGTGTGTGTGTGTTTTTTGTGTCCTAGTTCCCAATCAAAGGCAAATGCCAGCATGTGTGTTTGTGGAACACTTACATAATGTTGTAGAGGTAGCTAGGTACAGAGATGGTGTGTGTGTGTGTGTGTGTGTGTGTGTGTGTGTGTGTAAACTCTAGCAGAACACGCCAGCTGTTTTGGTTACCTGAACAGCAAAGGCCAGCAACCCCCTCCATCCCCTTCTCTTTCTGTCTCTCTCTCCCTGCATCCCCTTGTCTTTCTGTTTCTCTCTCTCTTTCTGTCCCCTTCGACCTCTGTCTTTCCCTCTACCTTTCTCTCCCTCTCTCTGTCTGCCTCTCTCATCCTCTATGTCTCTCTGTATTTCCTCTTCTCTGCACACTGAATTGATAATATTTGTTGAGCTTAACGGGGGATTTTTCATAACTAGCCATGGAGCGAGTCCCAGTGTTTGCTCTGCTGGCTGCACTGCTGCTGCGCCACAAAGCCATTGTTCTCCTTTCAGCCGTGCTCAGGTGGAAGTGATGCTCTACCAACGCTTGTTTGAGGAACAGTCAAAGTTTTGTGTGTATTTTTCTAGGTTCATTTTACTCCATGTAATTTTTAGGAGGATTTTTATGGAAAGAGATGAATGCCAGCAGAGATTGTACTGGAATTGCATACATTTGAATTTGTCGTGCTCATATTTAACTGTTGAATTAAAAAAAAAAAAGAATTTGTTGAATAAACCTCAATAAAACAGCTGTGCTGAGCCTCTGTTGACACTCCCAAAATTGAACCAAAATTCGGAGCAGACACATCAAGGTAGTTTGACGCTCTACTGGATGTCTTGAGTGCACGTTTGGCCATTGAATTTGAAAAGGCGCACATCTGACGCTTCCAATGTTTTTCTGGCTTAAGGCTTCATCACAGGCTGAGGAGAGGAGTAAGGCACAGTGCCACATGGCTTGTGTTTGGCTGTGAAGAGTGGGATGGGCCCACTGGGTGGGTCCTCAGAGGAGGCAGCTGTATTCCAGTTGTCACTTAGGGAAGCTGAATCTTAATTACGAATACTGAATTTAAATTGGGAAAACCAAATTGATATTAGAAGTTAAATTCAGTAATAATCACATTTAATTTTGAGAATTTTCAATTGCATTCAACTTCAAATTGTGCTGTATAACTTAAATTTTTTTAATCGCTGATTAACCAAATATTTTTTTTTATTTAGTGGCTCAGTATGAGCATGACAATATGAGCATGACAAATGCAAATTCATGCCAACCCAAGTCATGGTAGCAATGGCTTAAAGTATCTTCATGATGGCAGCAGGATGGCGTACTGATTAGGGAGACCATCCTTCAAATGGAGATCCTGAGTTCAACCTCCATGACAGCAAACGTCCCCCTGCTGAAGTGTCCTTGAGCAAGACACTGAATCCCTACCAGCTCCAGGAATGCTGATCTGTAGCGAAAAGATGAAGTTCTCCTTCAGGTGGTTTTAGGGGTGTGTGTATGTTGTCATATCATAGTCCTGTATATCTATATGTGTGTATAGGTATGGGTATATGTAAGTATGGATGTATGTGTATGTGTGGACATGTGCATGTATATGTATATACACTACCAGTCAAAAGTTTGGACACACCACATTTTTCTTTATTTTTACTATTTTCCACATTTTAGAATAATAGTAAAGACATCAAAACTATAAAACAGCACAAATGGAATTATGCAGCGACCAAAAAAAGTGTTAAACAAATCAAAACTATCTTATATTTTAGATTCTTTGAAGTAGCCGCCCTTTGCCTTGATGGAAAGGAAAAGGCTTTGGAAAGAAATTCATACATGGGCATCAACTTCACTATTTATATTTGTCTAAGAAACACATTTCAAGCACTTAAGCATAAGCCTTTAGATCAAAATGGCTTTAAGATAATGAAAATCATAGTACATTCAATCAGGTGTTTTTTACTGGTAGTGTATATGGATATTATATATGCATGTATATGTGTGTATGGGTGTGTATATCTATATACTGTATAGGTATGCATGTTACATGTGTGTATATACGTATTATGCGTATGCTCCCCCCCCCCCCCTTTTTTTTTGTTTTTTGTTTACGTTTGTTGTTTTCCGTTTGCGGTTTCTTTGATAAATTATTTGTTGCTGTTGACCATGCTCCTGAGGTTGTTTTTTTTTCTATTATATGAAAAATACAAAAAAAACATGTTCACAAGAAAAGTTCTCCTTTGGGAATCAAGTGTCACAAAAAACTATATTTCCTTCCCAATGTCTAGGCCAAGTAGGGAGGCGAACGATGCCAGGCAGCCCCCCGGACCTGTAATGCAGCGGGTGGCTCCCACCGGCTCCCACCGCAGCTCTAATGCATGTTAGCTGCAGGACTGAAGACTTCACCATCACCGAAGAGGAGCTTAAAGCAGAGGATGGGAGAGGAGAGGACTGGAGAGGAAAGGAGATAAGATGTAAGAAAAGAAAGTCTTTTGGTCCAAATGTAATTCCGTGGATGGAGGTGTTTGATAAGGCGGCCGAGAGCGAAGTTGCTGGTGAGGGAAGAGGAGAGGAAAGGACTTAAATCTCTCTGTACGTCTCTGTCTCTTCAGATTCCATTACGCTGGACTGCCAAACTATCACAAAAGCCATGCTCTGACACCTGTGTGTGTGTGTGTGTGTGTGTGTGTGTGTGTGTGTGTGTGTGTGTGTGTGTGTGTGTGTGTGTGTGTGTGGGTCATAATAACCTCTACTGATTCCAGAGGATAACACCTGACACCCACATGGCGCATGCGCTCACACACACACACACACACACACAGACACACACACAAACAAACATCTCTGATAGGTGGTAGAATTGATTTCACGCAGGAAGCTCCAATCCACAGTTAGTTATTAGAGCTGCCAACTGCTAATGCCCTGCCCACCTGGCCTGGCTGTGTGTGTGTGTGTGTGGCCCCGCTGACCCGGGTGTCTCTTCTCTTCTTCCATCCTTCTACTTGCTCATTTACTCTCTCTGCTCTAACCATTAACATTTCTTTTTCCTCTCCTCTCCTCTCTCTATCTCTCTTTCAGCCACATCGCCTCTCTACTCTTTTGTCTTCAAGCCTCCCGCCGAACAAAGGAGACACACACACACTCACAGAAACAGATAGACACACACACACACACACACACAGATAGACAGACAGACACACACACACACACACACACATATACCATCTAAGGTTCTGATTGTATGGCACAGTTGATTAGGCATTTTATCCCTGGGACATGACTGTGCATGTGTGTGTGTGTGTGTCTGTGAGTGTGTGTCACACATGGTTTGAAAGGGTTTCCCTAACTTGGTGCCATGTTGAATATGGACCATCTTACAGCACCTGCGTTCAGACAACCAGAGAGAGAAAACGAGAGAGGAGCGAAGACACGGACGGGAAAACACAGAACAAAAGAGAGAGGGAAAGAAAGAGACAGAGGAGAGGAGGAGAAAGGAAGATGAGAAGAGACTCAGGAGGCATTTGTCTGACAGGAATCCTGAATTTCCATTTCGCGTCACACACACACGCATACACACACAGACACACACAAAGAGCGAGAGACAGAGGGAGAATGATTCACTCAAGTTGCCAACCTTGGATGATGCCAAAATGATAATCATGCCTGAATCCCTGCAATGATGCCAAAATCTGTTTCCATTTCCCATTTTAGGCGTTTGGCCAACACAATAAGTGCATAATAGCATTTCAGTGTTTCCCCAAGATATGTTTTTTGGCAGGGCCAAAAGGGCCCTGAAACAGCATTTAGACCATGTGATACTAAAACTCTCCATTGAAACCAACAATAATTAAATTCTTTGAGACAGCAAAACACGTGCCACTAAGGTTCTCCAATGAAATCAACAATCCTCTGCCAAGGACTGAGCCCAGAGAAGCGAAGGCTCTAATCTGTGATGCTATCGAGGGACGAATGCTGGAGCTCCTCCACTGATAGTGAGTGAGAGACTGACTCTCACTCCAGTTCGTTTAAGTTATACAGTTAACCAGTGAGCCTTATAATTAAATAAGTGAAACAACTTCTACATGTTCATTCATATTTAGCAATCTGTATGTGATGGTTATGGGATGTAAGTGACATTCAATAGCCTGATGTTCAATTAAGTTTGACAGATTCAACTCGAATCCAAAACATGAAGATGCAGTATATCCACATGTAACCCTGCTTCCTGGTGAACAAGTACAGATTCTGTCCAGTACAGCGCCTAGCTGGGTGCTGCTGTAGGTGAAGTTACTACAGTCCTGGAATAATCAGCATCACCACATCATTAAAGGATAGGTTCTGCTATTTTGGACCTATATATAATTTATCTCTTGCATACCTGTAGTACTTGGACCTGCAGACAATATTGACTCCTGAGTCAGCTGTTGGTTAAAACTGTGAGCTCCGTTGCTAGGCAAGTCTGTGAAAATGATATGGCGACCAACCGACGTCTTTATGTTCACAGCCCGGCAGCAGCACCGCACCATTTCCACTCAGTGGATAGTCTTGTACCAAACTCTACTGTTTACAATCTGACCTGACCATCCACAAAACTAGATCATGCTAACGTAACGCACTTTCACAGCAATCTGTGCTGCGGCAGAGAAAAATAGTTCCGTGATTTCATTCAGTGTGCATAATGGCGGAATTGTGTCCTGAAATCACAACTGATTTTACTTTATGTACTTCAACAGCCCTGTGGGGATATTTTGCCAAATCCCATTTGGACTCATTGTTAGCAGCCTGAGCTCCGGAGCTCGCCGTTTCAGCCGACAGCTGGAGCCGATATTCTCTGTCCAAAATCGCAAAACTTATCCTTTAGCCCAATGTATTGTCAAGAAGAATGCATCCTCTCTACTATACTTATATTTGAGTATCATCATAGCCAGTTAGCCAAAATGTTTTGTTAGCTGCCCCAACTTAATAAATTCCACATCTGTTAGGTAAAACTGCTTTGCTAGCTCAATCTAGTTGTAATTAAAATATTTGCCGGCTTACACACATTAGTGAGACTGTAACAGAAATACTACTCAATAAACCTAAGAAAACAACAACAAAAACAATATATAGAATTATTTTCCCTGCAAATCAAGTGCGGGTTAGGGTTAAGTGTCTGATGGCTGACTGATGGGCCGCTGATCTGACTGACCTGAGTTTGGCTCCTGATGCCCACATCTTGCACCGAGGGAAAAGTGACTCTGTAAGTATATTTCTTAATAACGAAATGCCAGGGTCAGAGCATCTGAGTTCCAGTATTTAACATCTGGTGTTTTATAAAGAGGCACACACATACAGAGTGTCTCTCCTCTAAATACTGAACACCCTGTTCTGATGTGTGCAAAACAATGCCAGACTTGCACGACTTGCTGTTTGGTGGAGAGCTGCTGTTTCTCAAGGACTGAGGGAGAGAACGGTGAGAGAACGGTATAAATCAGCTGTGTGACAGACGGATTACCTGTGAATAAGTGAAAGAAAGTCATGAAAGTCATGGGTCATACAAAGTGTTAACTGTAGGCTACCTTTACTTATTTTAATAATGTCCATCACTGGAAAACCCGGGTGTACTGCACTCATGAATGTTAGTATGCAGAGTGGTCCTCTCCTCTCCTCTCTCTCTCTGTGTGTGTGTGTGTGTGTGTGCGCTGTCAGGAGTGGTTAACAGGGCTTTCAGTCAGCTACTCATTCTGTGGAGAAAATACTACACATTAGCTTAGCCAGCTAGTCACCTTCACACAAACACATGCACACACATACATGCATGCACGCCTGCCCACAGGCACACACACACACACATACACACACACACATCTTATGTTGACTCCATTGCAGGGTGTGCTCGTTCATTCTGCCCTGCTACTTTCTCACTTGGTCAGTCACTGATAAGAGAGCTTATTGTGTTTGAGTTTGAGAGTGAAGATTAATAGCGATGCACAATATCCTACACTGGCATCGGATATCAGGCAGATAACAGACTAAATTAGGGCGTCAGTACCAGAGAATTTCTTAACTGCAAAAATCACCTTTTCACTGATGAAATTCCAAAACTTTTCCATGACTTCTCCATGACCCCTTTCCAGATTTCCATGACCAAATTTTAATGAGACTGAATTAAAAAGTTAAAAAAAATTCCACTTCTCCAGGCCTGGAAAATACAATTAAAAAAATTCCATGGCATGAATTTTCCAGGAGTGTGGAGGAGAGAGACTTCCTGCTGTTTTCACATATATAATGTTAGATCGCTATTATGGAGAAAAATAGATCATATCTATATCATATCATATCATATCATATCATACTATAGCATATTAATGACGTTTGTCCAATGCCCCTTAACTGAGGATCTGTGTCTCTATTGTTTGGTAAAAGTAATGGATTGGAGTGGTAATCAGCTAATACTTGAAGTTTAATAGCTGGAGCATGAAGGTACTGACTGAAATAATACTGAGCCCAACAACAAGAAGAAGGGAGGATGGTGAAGGAGCCGATGGCAATGGATGATGAACACTGATAAAACCGATTTAATAATTACTGGAGAAGATGAGGAGAGGAAAGGAAAGGAGGAGAGAGAGAGAGGAGAGACAAAATGAAAATGTCACCACCTCTCTTTGCCCGTCTCTCTCTCCCTTCTCTATCTCACTCCTCTGCCTCTTGTTGTTGATAATTTCATATTATGTGAATTATTAGTGAAGACGTACGAAAACTAATAACACAAAATAAACACCAGCAACAGCAAAAATAAATAACATAGAGGTCGAGGTTGACTTGACAATATCGCAGTCTGAATAGGGGAAAGAGAGAGAGGGGTATAAAAGATCATGCTTATCTGTGTGTGTGTGTGAGCATATGAGAGAGAGAGAGAGAGAGAGAGAGAGAGAGAGAATGTGCAAGCATGCATGTCCATGTGAGTTGAAATGTGGTCTATGTGAGTGAGTTACAGACTCTCTCTCTCTCTCTCTCTCTTTCTCTGTTTCAGCAGACAGAAAACAATCTTGAATCATCAGATCAGTTTAATAAAGCATCACTGGAGCCCATCTGTCTCCCACACACACACACACACACACACACACACCCCCACACACACACACATCCTTGTACTTCTATCCTCATGAGGACCATCAATTGACTACATTCATTCTCCATCCCCCTAACCCTAACCTAATCCTAATTCTGACCTCAACCCTAAAACCAAGTCCTAACCCTAAAACAGCCTCTTGAAGAAGTGAGGACCAGCCAAAATGACCTCACTTCACAAAAATGTCCTCACTGAAGGTTTAAAACTCGAATTGGTTCTCATAAACATAGGAGGAAGGAACACACACATACACACACACACCACTAAAATGGTGTGTGAAAATAAGGCAAGGACATAAGTATAAATACCATACTTAGCTACCTGCTTATTTATTAATCAGAACAGTTGTTTCTTAATTAGTGCATGGTATCTCCTGTATTCTTTTATCTCACAGCACAACATTGGTTCCTCCAGGCCTACAGCATACTGTATCATCAGGGACGGGATTTAAAATGCCACAGTATTCCTTAGCTGAAGGTGGTTGTAGCAGAAAGTAATTGTCAGGCTTCTGAATGTCACCTCCTCTTGTTTTGGCCGGTGGACAAATGCCCTGTTTCACGGTAGCAATTAGCTCCCCTATGTTATCTCAGTGGAGTGTGAGCTCCTCGCAGGTAACTTTATGAAAAACAGCCCGCTAACCCAGTGGAACAGTGGTGGATCCTTCTAAAGGATTTGTCTACAGGCTAGTGGGCTAGAAAACTCACTGCACACCACCGGGGAGCTGCAGACAATGCCGGAGCAGTTTAATTTTCACAGAATCCCATTTTGGACTGTGATTCGAACATTTCAAAAATGACCTAGGCTACATGGTTTGAATAAATTAAAACTGTCTCAGGGTTTTGAATGTAGGAAATCGTTTCATTGCTTATTACTAAGCCTCTCCATGTGATATTAAAAGGGACCTGTGCTAACATGGCTATTGTTATTATACCAGACTAATATTGGAGGCAGACTGTTCAAGAACCTCTACTGAAGTGATGTGTGCTCGAGGTCACACTTTGTTTGGATAGTTCAGTGTTGATACTCTACTCCCTATCAAGTGACTATAATGTGTCACTAAAAAGTCTGTTGAATTTCAAGTGATGCTCATAATTGTGTGGAAACTAGATATTCAATATCTGGGCTAGAATTAATATTAGGGATTAATTTTAGAAATAGTCAGTTAGGGTTAGAATAAGGTCAGGTTCGGGTTACATAGTCTGTAGAAATGCACCAAGACAAGTGACACTTTGTTGAACATCTAGTTTTAGTCACCTGATACTTGAGTATCAACATTAGACTATCCAAATAAAGTGTTACTGTGAAAATATTCTACGAAAGAAAAATCACATTACCGGGGCCGGTTCCCTAATCGAGGTGGCTGATGTCAAAATAAATTGGTACAGTAGAGGGATTATTGTATCAAAAGCTTTATTCTCAAATAATGTTTTCAAAATAGCTGATAGATAAACTGTGACAGAGTCTCTTTAACAGCAGGTTGTAAGGCTGCATTCACATACAATATCTGATGTTAACCCTTTGTAGCACAGAACTGATCTTTTCAGGGCGGCCTAAACAAGGAAAGACAGATTCCATGTGGTTTCTCTCATGATCTCGTGGCGGGACGGGAAAATGACGTTTTCCATCCACCCGAATTCCAAAGTTTAGTCACGTTCATTATTTTCCTAGTCAAATTGCTTTCAGAAAAGAACCTCCAAATTGTTTGCTATAGTTTGGTAAAGTTGCTGGTAGAGTAGAGCAGCAAATTTACCAACCGCAGCCTAAATTTACCAGACTTTTCCACTCTGATCCCATGATGTCTAAGCAAGGAAAAACGAGATTCCACGTGATTGTGATTTATCCTTGTTTAGACAGCCATGAGAAGGTCAGATTAGGGCCATAAAGGGCTAAAATCATCTAAAATCTTTTGTGCCTGTGGAAATCGAAGTTCTGCTCTCTCCCGGATACAGACGTGAGGATCAGCCACGCGGTGCTGCGCTCACACAGGAACACCGCCTTTAAACGGCTGTGTCATTTTCAATACCTCCTAGTGTTAATGTTTTGGCCGATGTCAAACACAGGGTCAAAAATCAATTTGGATGTTTCTGACAAATGTTCCATCTGTGTGTCACTGCATCATATCGTTTCTGCGACACGTTGACAAGAAATGTGCTGCTGTTAACACATTTGGTTGTGTTCAAAAGTAACACAACATATTTGGCCCAAGCTGTACGTACAGAGGAGTTGGAAATGACGCATCCTTTTCATGATTTAAGTGGATTAGATAGTGGATAGTGGATTTTTAACAGTGTGTGACCCAGAGCTGATGTGGAGACATTTCATCTGGGTCCCATGAGGTTAAAAACGACCTTTTCTGTTCCTGTGTAAAAGCAGCCGTAATGGACAAAAGAGATCATATGACATTTTGATATTTGATACTCAGAGTTTGAACCATAGATTTTTACATGGTGTGTAATAGTAAAAACATTGACTTTAATTAACAAGATCTTGTTGTACCTACATCATTAATCATAAAAAGTACAGCATGTTTAATAATTTGTGTTTTTTACAAATTCTCCATAAAAAATAGATTTCTGTACAAAAACATTTTTTTCTTTTGCACCTACTTCAAGTTCAGCAGCACATGATGATGGTGAGAGGTGACAGTGATGGTAACGATGGTGATAATAATGATGAAAACGATAACAGTGGTGACGATGACAAACTCTTAAAAGGATCTTCTGCCATTTGAGACCACACACATCGAATGTTACTTTCAATGCACATGTATAAGCGACATATTGTATTAGAAACAGCCGACACTTGTCTATGTGCTGCTAATAACACGTCTTGTCATTGTAACACGTGTTGAAAATAGCACCAATATGTGTGGCGTCCCAAACTACACTCAGTAATGTGTTGAACATGATTCATCCTTTACATTAACGAGTGAAGCAGGGCTGCAGTCAACTCACTTTCAATTCAGACACACCAGATAGGAGACTTTCTTCAAAGTTCAAATGCTGAAAACCGACGGCATGAGAAGTTTGTCCTGTCCGAACTATTGAGAAATAAGTGAAAATGAACGCGCTGTCAATATCAATTGAATTGCAGTTTTCGATATTTTAAATTGATCGCATTGAAAATGAACTGATCTCAGCCCAGATATGGCATGTGTGCATGTGTGTGTGTGTGTGAGTGTGTGAGTGAGTAGGGTAGACAAGGATTGTCTCTCAGAATTGCACAGCCTTCTAACATTTCAGGTACAACCACACACACACACACACACACACAGAGGAAGGCCCAATTTCTACCTGGCATTAAAATTCCAGTCCAGATAAAACTGTATCTAGATAGTGTTTGGACACTGTGCACCGAGCTACATATCTACATGTGACACCGTCTCTATCCAAGCAGGACTGGTATTGGATTTTTCTGAACTGTCCCCATAGGAAAACGTTTAGTGCCATCAGTTTGCGGTCCTCGGCGGGCGTATTTACACCAATGTTTAAATGAGTCTTGGTACCCTATCCTGACATAATTCAGACACATCTTACATCTGCGTTGGGTTTAATCTGCATTTAATGCCTGACGGAAGAACAGCACGTCTCTGCCATGTGGCGCGGTGGGAACAGGCAACCTTGACATTTACAATTTTAGTTGGTTATTTTTAAAGCTCGCAGCAACCTGGGCCCCTTTGTTTCAATGAGGATTGCTGACAACGCCACTTTTGGGGAAAGTGAGGGACAAATGTAGAAACTTTATCCCACATTGTGAAAAGTCTCAGCTGAAGACGCAGCAATAACCTTGGCATTTTGAATATTAGTGGGTTATTTTATTATTTGTTTTTACTTGTAGCCAGCTGTACCCCTTTGTTTCAGTGAGGATTGCTGACAATGCCGAGTGAAGGACAAACGCAGAAACTTTTTCCCAAATTGTGAAAAGTCTCGGGCGAAGAAAAATAAACAAGTACTCAAAAATTCACGGTATCCCTTTGAGAGGGGGGTTGCCATGTTCAGTGGAATAACACCCATCTCATTTTTAAAGTGTTGACTGGGAAACAACAACAACAGCACAACTGTGAATTTCAGAGGCCAGAAGTCAAGAGTTTGGGAATCACAGTGAAACAGTAGATCAGGCCTAGTTAGGATATGTGCAGCTTCCCCAGAGCCTTTTCTTCCATTCTAACTGACAGCCATCTTTGCTGTGCCGAAGGAGGTTATCATGTTACAGCATGAAGTGGCCCTTTCTATATATTGTAATTCTATAGAGATAAAAATAACTCGCTGCACACTCATAGCCTCGATTAAAACTTTATGCGTCGTATGAAAAGACCAACAAACACTGTCCTCATCAGGGTCACAAGGGATGGATCCTATTTATAGGCGAGAGGAAACACAGGTGGACCCGACTGCAAGGAGGAGTGTCCTTATTCTCATTTGAATAATTCACTTTCATTTATTTTGGTCATGTAGTCAAATCAATGAACTGCTATCTCCTCCTCTCAGGTCTGCATCTGCTTCCTTTCGTGCATCAACAGGACCACATGGGGATCTGTTCCTGTGACTCTGATGAAGACATTT
The DNA here is from genome assembly GCF_048128805.1 of Centroberyx gerrardi. Classification (NCBI taxonomy): domain Eukaryota; kingdom Metazoa; phylum Chordata; class Actinopteri; order Beryciformes; family Berycidae; genus Centroberyx; species Centroberyx gerrardi. The sequence continues at coordinate 19,423,251 of NC_135997.1, forward strand.
TGGGTGAAACGCTGGTCTTTCAATACATTGAATAGAAATACGATTTGCATCAAGGCTACCGGTATGTGGAGACTTCTTGATCTTTTAGTTCTGGTACGCCATAATCCGTCACCTCAACTATCCGGGAGTGTGATCTCTCTAACGCTCTCAGCGCCTCTACTGGGATTTCCATGACCCAGCAGGTCGAGAGTCCAGGGATTAGAGCTCAGGAAATTGAATATAAAAATGAGTATACCTCCACACTAATATACTTCAATGAATATATTAATACTGGCATACTTCCATACCAGAATAATCCATAATTAATATAGAGATATGAATTTACAGGAGGCAGACCTAACATTAGGCTGATATAATGAGGCCAGACCCTCCATATCTGAACTGAATAATGGTGTTTTTTTTTTTTTATCTTACATCCTTACTGAAAGAAATAGATGGCAGAGGAAGGCTGCAGTAAACAACTGGTAGCTCATTTAGCAGTGAGACAATCGCATGTAGTGAGGAGGAGAAAAAAATATCTCTTGATTTGTATAAAAGGAAGCTGAACTTCTATGCCAGGAATGATTTAATGGAACTCAATCTGGCGTCCACATGCGACAAGCTTACAGGTATCGTACACTGTGAACATTTTGGTATCCCGCTGTAAGCTAGAAACTTTACTGTCGAGGTGATGTCATACAGTACGTGCAGGGTGGCAAACCTTTATGCATCTGCCTCGACACTCGGTTTGCATTTGGCTGAATTTCCATAGATACACAAGATCTGAAATCGAAGCCTTTGTAGTGCAGATCTGATCTTTACAGGCCGGTCTGCACAGGGACAAACTGCGGAGAATCTAAATGTTCCTGTTGAGGCACACAAAGAGATCAGATCTGTGTCGTTAATTGTGAAAAATTAGACCTTTAATTATGCCTGTGGAAATCTGGCAGCCTCTAATTTTCAGGCTCCATTATGCTCTCCCGTCTCCGTAGGAAATCTCAATTGAATTAATTGAATTAATTAAAATAGAAACTCTGGGTGCGCTTCAACAGCAAAAAGAAAGGAATGCCTGCTCACTGCCTTGCTACTCCTAAAACGTGTTTTATTAAATAAACTGGCGACATTAACTGGACATTCCTTTTTGTTTATAATGATTTTGTTCGCTCTGAATGTGCCTAAAACCTCTTCTGTCTTGTCGCACTCTTCAACAATTGTCAGTATTTTAGCAAGTACACACATCTGCATGTCTTTAGCTGTGGTGAATGCATGGATCTGGTTTGACCCCAGGCCTGATGGGGAGATGACTGGTAAAGTGTTTCTAAACACAATAAGAGGCTCACAATGGATATTGTAATATGAACAATATAGTTGCCCCTTCCGGACATAATCACCATTGTTTCAGGACATTTCATTTGCAACATTCAGGACTGGAGTCGATTCATTTTCAATTGAATCAGCTGAAAACATAAACAGAGACAGCAATTCAGTTGATAATTCATGCTCACTTATTTTGAAATAGGTTGGATGTGACACGGTTCTCATGCCAAACATTTTGCAGTAGTTGAATTTTGAAGAAAATCCACTTCCTGAATTGAGTGAATTGAGTCCAGGCCTGGAATATAACGATCTATTTCGTGGACAAAATCACCCTTGTATGTGTTTTCTGTTTCTCTTGTCTGACCTTCACACACTCCAGTCACCATTCTATGTCTTGTGTGTAAATGAATGGATTTGTGATTGGTTGAGTATGCAAATCTATGATAGATGAACATGTGAGTGTGATGAATTGACTTTGAATACTTGGAAACATGGGAAACATGAAGCAGAATTCATTTGGAAAAGGAAAACCATGCGGGTGAAAGGAAACAATTGATCGAGGTGTAAACCTAATGTCAGAATGCTATGTATGGATTGTGAAACAAACAGGAAACAGGCCTGAAGACACTAAAAGACGCACACTGAAAGCAGTTACAACTGTGATCTAAACCCAAGTGCAGCATCTGTTGAAAAATAAAAATATTTTGAGAGAACACTGCGAGAAATAACAAGCTTGGCAAGTGATTTTAAGCAAGTGAAATTTCTCGGATCCCGCTAAATTATCTGTCAAGTTAGTAATATATTTTGACTTAAAAATAAACTGGATGAATCTGAATGCAAGGTAGCACTCGCTAAGCTTGTTCATTTGTTGCAGTGACGTTCCAGCATTGATAAGAAGGATGTAACTTGCTCTCTGCACACGAGGTATTTCTCAAACAATGGAGGGGGTCGGGGGGCAAAAACGGTCGACAACAATAATTGTGCCTGTTGTCTTCATATCCGTTCGTCCTCTGTCCTAAATTCTCATCCAGATCACACGAACACTGTGTGCTCTTCAAAAGGTGTGTTGAAAAATCACAAGCGATCATAAGGAAATAACCAAAGTGTTGTCCCTAATTACACATGACACATTACGGGGATGTGTTGGAAAATGGCACAGCATGTGTTATGTAAGATGTGTTGAAAAAAATTATACATGTTAATGTGTGTAGTTAGGGACAAGATATTTTCAACACATCTTTTTAAGAGTGTTTCCGAACTGGAGAAACGGTCACATGATGTGTCTGAAAGCTCACACTGTCTACTATTTATTAGGTATTTTGAGTATACCTTTGCATACTTCCTATTATTTACTGATACATTGGAGAATACGAGCACATGTTGAGGTACTATGTAATCAGCATTTATAGAGTACTAATTCATACTGTCCACAGTTTAGTAGGTATGTAGTGAAGTAACTCAACTGCTAACTGTTTAGTAGACCTTCAGAGTCGAGTAGCTTAGGAGATCATAACAAAACTAGCAGTGGGGTACAAGTGTTTCAACAGGGGCACTATGCTGCAAATATGGATTGGAGCTTCAATGTGTTTCTGTATATTTCGTCGACATTTTGTTTTGATAGTATGCAGTATGAGCATTCAGAAACAGACGCTGCTCTAAAACTGCAGGAGGTGATGCCATTATGTGACACAAGAAGCTCGGAGGTCCACAGGGAAAGCTGATCCCAACTTTCTGGTTGGCTAGCATGTTGTCATGGCAACAAAATAAACAACGGTATAGCATGTGATCACACCTTCCGATAACAGGGCGTGTGAAATATAAATGTGTATATACAAACACTCTCTAACCCTGTATTTAGTCATTTGTCATCTTTTTAAAGATAGAAGTTTTGAATAAAAATTCTCTTTTTTGAATGACTCATTTTTCAAACCCATTTCAGACCCAAAAATTATTCATTTTTTCATAACCCATTCAGAAAAAACACACTAGTGCAAAATTTGTGCGGTTTAAGAGTTTATATAAAGTTTATATTTTGGGGTCCCCAGCAGCAGTGGTTTGGGAAGTCCCGTGGGGCCACTGGGTTTTGAACATATCGTCTGTTCATCATTATCTTCATTGAAGAAAAATGCCGGAAAAGACAACAATTTGCCTCTGTTTCCATAGCAACCTGTCCTTGTCTGTCTGTTCCAGCATCATCGACAGAGGTGTCTGTCTGTCTATTTGTCCATGTCTGTCTGTCTAATTTCTGTCAGTCAACCAGTCAGTCTGTTTATCTGTTTGTTAGTTTGCTTTTGTGGCAGGTCAGTAAAGAAAAAGCAATCATCATTGACTGATATTCCAGACCAGAGTTAAGAGAGGACAAAACACTTCCTGGATTTGGCCACAGCTGATTGCAGCAGTCCACTGTCCTGACAGCTTATTGGCTCCAGGTTTCCACTTGTTTTGCCACCGGGCGCAGAGTCCTGACTAGTCCAAGAACGAGAATCAGTTCTCTGATTCTTCGATCAAGTTAGGACAGGCCTCTGTAAACCAGTCCACCGTGTAAACCAGTCCAGCAACTCAATGATAAGAATTGCGTAGTACCTATATAGAATATCCAGTACAACTTGAGAATGTCCAAAACTAGTCTAGAACTAGTTTATAGATTCTAGTACTAAACCTGGGACAAATACTATGTGCAAATGTTTTATTTGGTATGTTTTAGCCTAATTAGGTGCCAGATAGGTGGGGATTGTCACACAGGACAATACAGTAAGTGGCAGAATGTTTAGACAATCAAAGGAAACTATTGGAAAACCAGTTAAGTATACTTTAATATACATTGTGATTGACAACTTACCTAACTCTTTGTGATTGTCCTGCTGTAATAAACCTAACCCATCCAGTATGCCAAGCAAGCTAAAACAAACACTTAAAAATAATCTGCGACTGCTATTTGACCCTGGTTTATCTAGCACTAATCCACCACTCCTAGTATTAATTTGATACTAGATTAAAGTGTCCAGTACTGGATCAGAATGTCAAGTGCTTCTGAGGAATATGTCTGGTTGAACTTTTGGACTGCATTTGGTTGTCAGGTTTACAGTAGTCTCTACGGTCGAGATCAGATTCCACCAAACCAGACCGGGTTCTGTAAGTTGTCACCCTGTCATCGAGTCCAGTCCTGTCAAGTCCAGCGTGATTGACGTCCAGTTGGGAGTTTTTGGTCCAGCACCAATGATGGTTGTTGTGTTGACATACAGGAACTGTCCAACTGCTATTCAACGGCGTGTGTGTCAGGGGATGGAGGGATGCTCCGATGGGTTGGGGTGGGGGGTTAGGGGGGTAGGAGGTGGAATAGTCTATGTGCTTCCCCTGAGGGTCGAACTTCACCTTGGTCAAACCCATGTCTGGCCTGCAGCGGGGGAGTTAGTTAGCCTATACCACTGTGCAAACTGGGTATGTGTGTATGGGGTTAGGTTAGGTTAAACCATTGTTCAGGTCGTGGCGAGGGTGTTCTGGGGCCATAACGCTGTGCACACAGCAATGGCTATACCAAGCCCTTTCCGTGTAGAGGGTTGGGTCAAGTTTTGCAGAAGTCAACAGCTCAATGGGCTGACTTTGGACAAGCACTCTACAACACAGTTGCTGCTGTAGGTGGAAAGTTCAAGGAGTGTACATTGTACGCTCTTTCCGATCTTTTTCCTTGATGTTTGAATCACAACAGTCTGGTCCCACCACTGATCCCCTGAACAATGAATTACTGTCATTGGATTATGTCTTTGTCTACTCCCTTTCTGATTGGTTCCAGGCCTATTTCACTCTTTCGGACTGTAGGGAGAGGTGGATGATACCACTGTTCAGGTAGAAGGTGGAGCGGAGCTATATTACTGTGCAGACTATGCTGACCGTGGACCAGCACGCTCGAACACAGATTGCTCAAGGTGACGAGTCCAATTCATGTGTATGTTCTTTCTGTTCTGTTTCCTTGGAGTTTGGTTAAACCACATTGAAGACTGCGATCTGCAATGGGGGAGTTGGACTATACCACCGTACAGGTAGCGGTGGATTTGTTGGGGCTATACCACAGTACAGACAGTATTGAGTGTGGTATCAAATCGAACCGCCTTAGCCTCAGTCGGCTTCATGTTGGTGTCATACATGGGATTTTCAAACGATGCCTGGCCATTGGAGCTCTCATGGCCCACATAGCCATTGAATTGGACCTTGGGACGCGTCCTGAAAAACAAAAAGAGAAAGAAACGATTGGTGTTAATGGTAGATATGAGGTTTCCCTAGGACATCTGGATTTAATGATCCACTCTGAAAAAGAAAATACAGTATAATCAGAAGAGCGCAGGGCTCTGAAACACAAATGACAACAAAACCAAGCAGTCAGAGGTGTAAATTTTGGGTCAGTGAGATAAATTTGCTCATTTATGCTTGTGCCCTTGTTTTAACACCCCAATCTGCTATAGTTAGTGTCATGGAGGACATACACTGAAAAAATGACAAGATTGGTAGTAGTTTTTATCTTATATTAACACTTGTCAAGCTTATTTCAATATAGGCTATCTTAAGTCAAATAATTCCAGTGCACTGCCAGATAGAGTGTACTGGTTCAAAGGAAGCTTGGTAAGTCTTAATTCAAAATAAGACACACTATACCACTTGTTATTTTTTGCACTGCATGTCCTATTCTACATCATTGATGGCAAAAGTACAGGTGTTTAGGGATATGAAGGATGTATAAGCTGAAGAGGTAGAAGACAGGAGGATGTTCTAGCAGCACTGGTGCATACAAGTGCCACGTACTTGTAAGGTAAAATCCTGTATTGGCGATCATAACCTCTCTCTTTTACGTCTCCTAACCCACTCAAAAAAGCCAATTAATTTAAAAAAAAACATTTGCTTGATCCTTAAAATAATAGCCTATTTTTTTAGAAATGTTAGTGGTCAGCAGTAGCCTTGAGATCAAAGAAGCAAACTTGAAGTAGAATTTATGGATCGTTGGGAAAATCATGGCAGATGAAGCATATAGCTAACTCTTTCCCTTCCTTAAACAATAAATGTTATGGTGTCCTTAAACATGAAACTTTACCAACAGTAGAGGAGTGTGTCTGCAGCTCTCAGGTGTGAAAGTGTGTATGTATGCAACCCACCCTCCTCCTGCAACTACTGAGCCATGATTTTAGTTGATAAGAATGTATTCTTAGTCAACTTGCCTGGATGAGGATTTTAAGGAACATGGAGTTTACACATGACCAGCGGATACACAGTCAAATATGTCTAACTCCTACTAATTTGTCTGTTTAATTGTAGCAGATTACATTTTTTGTAATCAGGTTCCTATAATCCAGTTAGATATAATCAGTTACTCCCAAACCCTGTGGAACTATTAGCAGGGAGGAGTGCTGCCGTGGAAACGCTGTTCTACTCTGACCTCATTAAGAGTGTGTGTATGTGTGTGTGTGTGCTGGTAGAAGTCCAACCCTGGGGAGCCACTAAGCCTTCCCTACATGTTCAACCCATTACTTTACAAAACTGCACACACACCAACACACACACGTAGTTCAAACTGCTGAACTAGTATCTGGTTCTGGTTGTAGGGGCAATCGTTTCTTTTTATTGGTAGAATGAAAAAGAGCGAACATAATTGATTTGGCAGTATTATAGATACAGTACACACAGAGAGGCTAAGCAGGAAAACACACCAGCAGTGTACACACTCACCCAATGCTTGTAGATTCTCATCTAAACAAGAATCTCTATATCGTTAGGTGAAAAAAATCATTAGTTTTGTATTTCTGTTGGCTCGCCATTATGTTAGCTATGTTAACTTTACCATATTTGCATGTTAAGTTATCATTTAATGTTAAAAAATGATAACTGTAATGTTAAAAGGCAGAAACAAGACTGATAGCAACTCTAGCTGCAACCCTCTACCTGGTTGGGTCATGGTCAATGGGACTGTTCTGCAGTTGGTTCACTTTTTGGTAATTTACTGATATTAAACTGGAACTGTTATGTGAACATGCCAAGGACCATTATGTGCTAAAAAAATATTTAAATATACATTTGATATTTTTTGCATTTTTGTTCTAAGATTTACACTTACAGTTACTACAATGACTTTGTTCTGTCACAGTGAAAAGCAAATTCTGTTGAGTTACTGTATGTAAATGTGTACAATTCATAAAAGAACAATCTAGTGTGCAGAAGTATACACACGCCTTGCTTTAATTGGATTAACTTGTGTCACTGTCAAATATTTGTTCTTGATGACATCATGCTGACAGAGAGATGACAATATGAGATCAAAGATTAAAAATGCCCTCCTTTCACCTTTAAATGATTGGCTGTTGTTTTGACACAGTAGGGCTGCACGGCTTTTACAAATAAAATCATATATATTTTTTTCTGAATATTGCTTGTGAGATTGTTACATGTATACACTTTAAAAATCATTTTTCAGCATTACAAAAAATGAGATGAAAAGAGGATGTAAATGTTTGGGATTGACTTTGAAGGTAATGAAAAATTGTCCAAAATCAAACATTTTTGTCCAGAGATATACATCTTCTTAGGAGGCTGACTGGAACACAGAAAAAAAAAATCTGAGCCTCTTGCTTTTAAATGATGTAAAAGTGCCTCATTGTCGCCTTTCCCTCCTAGTAAACATTCAATTTAGTTTAATTAGGGATGCAAAATGGTGCAAGACAAAGCACATTACAATTTTGGTTTTTGCAGCTCATTGTGCAGCCTTACTCAACAGTATGAGAAAAATTAAAAACTAAAAACAAGGGATGACGAGGTTGACGGAGGATGTGGCGGCGGGCGGAGGTCTGGTTGCTGTTTGAAACCAGGTGAATGACAGGTGTCAGTCTTACCTGCCGCCAGGCCCCCAGGTGTCTTTTGGTCTCTCATTGTCATCTGTGTCAGCAGACAATGTCCTGCATACAACCACCGGCTTTAATATACATCAACTAGCATAGCACACTGCTAACTGGCTAGCATGTAGTGCAGCGCTAACTGAATTGCCATAATAGTGTCCTAGGCTATTCAGTTAGTGGTATACTAGTGTCATAGCTGTGTCAGCCTGTATGGCCCTGCACACAGCGCCACAGGATCTAACATACTAACTGGGACATAGCACATAGCATAGCACACTACTAACTGGCTGGCAGAGCATACTGCTGCCTGGACATACTCTTTAGGTCCTCAGTGTCATCATCTGTGTCAGGACACCTCCCTACATGTTTTACCAGGTGCGCTGCAGAGAGCATACTGCTACTGTAGCTGGCAAGCCAACAGATTAGCGTTGTGGCCCAGTGAGTTTGGCCCAATGCCAGCTGAACTTCTCATGCTGACCAGTTAGTATCACACAGTAATGCAATCATGTCAACACCTAGCTAGTCACATACAGTAACACCAAACAGTAATGCTGGGTGGTTAGCATCTGGAATCTCATGCTGCTAGCCACTTGGTAGGCGATGTGATAGCACAGATATGTAATAGCATCTGCTGGTACGACTGGCTCGCTGCTGTAGTTAAAGGAATACAATGACTTAAAAAAACCAAACGTTTTTATTTAGTCTGATGCGATACATGCTAACAAATCGCACACTGTAGTGGAACGTGTGAGCTAGCTTTTCATTATCTCAAAAACACTGTAGGGCACTGCATGAACTAATACTGAGATGACAATTTTGTCAATCGTTCTGCGACAAATGTGCTCAAATGTAAAAAAGACAGAGTATTCCTTTAACGTCTGAAAGTCTGTTGAAAGACAGCAATGGAAAACTCCAGTAATGATGACATTTTACCCCCAATATAATTCTGAGTTATCTGGCATCTTTAGGGATTGTTAGGCTTTTGTGAACTTTCCAACAAATATAAAAGTAATTCATATCTCAAGTAAATCAGATTTCACCTTTTGTGTGCAGTTAGACGTTTCGAGCAATTATCTTTCAAAATGTCTTTAACTCTGCCTGTCTTGCTAAGAATGTGATATCCCCTCAATACATCTCAACAGGATTTTAGGGTGGACCTCATATACTCCTACACAGTTTGGAATAGGTGGCTCACAAATGGATGACCTTTGAGTTCAATTCCTGGGGTTTTAAAGAAAAATATAAATCATTACACTCCTTACCACTATATCTTAAAATACACAGGGTATGATTTCAGGGTGCATTCTTTTGTCTAATTTCACTCTGGAAGTCAAAAGACACATGGAGGGGAAGACACTGTCTGCACCCTCTTGGTGCGCAAGATGAGAGTAAAGAACTACTCTACTGTCACTGTACTATTTACATTAAAGGAAAAATCCACCCTAAAACACTTCAACACCGTTATAAAACAGCTACTGGCCATGTGCATTACATTTCTGAGCTGCATTTTTGTTTTTTGGTGGTGTATTTTTCATGTGGATAATAGTGTAGACAGCGTGATGTCATGTCAAAATATTTCCAGCGCAGTTACAATGGAGTTTGAAAACAGAAAAACATTTCAGCTATCTAAAACATCAATGGTAAACATCAGGTTTTGGTGCCAGTCTCTCAGAATAAGTAAGAGCTTCTTTCTAGATCCACCATTTTGCACAAACGTTCAACAATCATACAGGGAGAAATCCACTGCAGAAGAGGCAGAGACACCAATTTCTTCACCGGCAGTAGCCTGCCTTAATATACCTTAATGCAATACATGTTGTGTTTTGCGTGGGTCATTCTGGGAAATGTAGGAAATCACTAACTGAAGTAGAAGTAGATTAGTCAAGTTGAAGGAACGCGGTTACACCAAAAACATAAATTACAACACTTAATAAAATAACACCTGGAATGCACTAAACATCACAGATTGATGATGTCAGTGTAAGTGTCCGAGGGTGGAATTTTCATTTAATATAACATGTTACCCCACTGCATTACAGAAAACAGTTAATATATTGTGTTTTATCAAGACCAAGCCATGAGTATATTATTATTATTATTAAATAGTTGATAAAGTGAAACAGTCTGTCTGGGACATGGGTAGGACTGTAAACCTAGAGGTAGAAGGTGAACCCGGAGGGCAAAGAACTGCTTTGTACTCTACTCTGTTGGTTGTCTGTTTTAACATGATTACATCGAGGATATACTGTAGCTCACCTGTGCTTGTAGAGGTAGAAGGCAAATCCAGAGAGGATGAGAGCAAAGAAGGGAACCAAAATGGCTGCTGCCACAGAGCTGCTGTTGGTGTAGGGGTTGGATGGGTCCATTGCCATGGTTACAGGGCCTGGGGAATATAAACACACACACACACACACACACACACACACACACACACACACACACACACACAAACACACTCATGAATGGACACATTTACAGACGTGAATAGAAACACACACGCGCGAGTCTGTGTAACAGATGGATTGTTTCATTGTTTACTTAAGTTCTGCTTTTCATGCCAAACCCGGCCCAAAATTAAATTTATCATACACTGTTTTGGTGCAAAAACTGTATACAATATTTAATGAATTATACAATATTTTATGGTTTCCATGGTTACCAACTTTGGGTAAAAATTCAAAAAAATGGGGGAACAAGCCAGACTGGGCTTATATCCCCCAGGTGAGTGTCAAATGTACACCTGAAACTAATATAACCCATTTTGAATTTTTTTTTTTTTTTAATTTTGATTTCTACATGTAGCTGTTGTCTACATGTATTGTTCATCGTGGTTGCTGCTGGTGTTACATGTGATGTGTTACCGACAGACCTACCTTGCCTGGTCAGATGGAACTTGCCAAAGTCTTTACTGTGGATGTGCCCCTGGTACACAAAAGACTTCTGGTCTGACTCTGCAGTAACCTGGGAAACAAAACAGTCAGGAATGTTAAGATGAAAGTTGGACGAGAAAAATATAAAAATAGAATGTTTTCTCACTAGTTTGCAAACCAGACAGTAATCTGTAATAAATTATTGAAGCAGCAATGTTTTACCCGCTAACAGACAGTCAAAGTTAGAACTTTCATCTTCTCCCTGTAAAACCACTGTTTTTCAGAAATCACAACTTGACAGTCAGTCATCAGCCTACCTTCCTTCCTTCCTCCCTGTCTTTGTTCTTTCCTGCCTCCTTCCCTTCTTTCTTTCGGTTCTTTCTTTCTTTCTTTCTTTCTTTCCTCCCTGACGTCCTTCCTTTTTTCCCTCCACCCCTGCCTACTTCTATCTTTTCCAAACTTGCTCACTCCCTTCCTCCATCCCTCCCTCTCTACTCCTCTCTCTCTGAGAAAGTCAAACAGAATCAGATTTTTAATCTTTTCCCCAGTGGCAAAGTCTTCCCCAGTCTTGCTCTTCAGAAGTCACATCATCAAATATCACATCAAACCGAGGTAAAGAGTCTACATGGAAGAGATTTCAGCACTCATGGCACCCGTTCATTCACAAACATCAACTCAAAGTTTCCTGACATCTATTTGTAAAAGTTATTCCTGATTAACACCTTGCAAAGGTGACTTTCTTTCTTTCTTTGTCTTTCTTTCTTCCTTCCCTCCTTTCTAAATAAAGCTATTAGCATTCAAGACATTCAAATATAATACAGTCATAGTTTCAAGAAAAAAAGAACATTTATGCACACGAAAGAGAAATTCTGAATAGAGAGAGAATTATTAATCCAAGCGAACCTGGAATGGTAAGATTTCAGCGCTCTGGGCCGCCATTCGTTTGCTAGCTACATCACTGTTTTTCATCAAAATAAAAATTTTGCAGAGCTGATTTTGTTTTTAATAAAGTATATTTTAGCAAGAAATATTGTATTGATTGTGAATAACTGTTGGGGTTTTTCAGCACATTGTACTGTAAACAACTGTAAACTGTAAAGAAAATCCATCAAATAGGCAAAAAAAAGAAAAAAAAAGAAACAACAACAAAACCGGAAACATACGGTAAATACTGTTTAAACACTTCTAAACTAAACTGTCTAAACTACATACTGTTTAAACTACTTATTTCTTTGCATAAGTGATTCATTATTTAATTGACTTAATTTAGAAAAGTTGTTTCACTTTTAGTAGCCTGGCAGTTCTCAGATTGGCAGTTTCTTCTGATGAATATATATGTGTATTATGTGGCTTTGCAGTGGAGACTTGTGAGTGACTTCCGGACATTAACAAGTCATTGAGTGTAGGTGCTAACATCTGGATGATACATAAAATAGAGCATCTGTTTTTGAAAATAAGCTTCATGACACATGGGCAAAGGGATGGGGATAGGTAATTGGACCAAAATCACGGTAGATATCTCTCTGGGCATAAAGACATAATTGTTGGAGTAGCTGCCTGGCTTTGTCCACTTGGCTGAAAAGATCACCCCAGACGACAGATGGGAATATTACATGTAGGAGATGCACCTCTATTCATTATGATAGGCAACTTTGCAAAGAGATTTGCGTTAATGTGTTCATATTACACTCTTTACAGAACATCTAGAATGAATGAACACTGTGAGAGGACGAGGCTTTCCTTTTGAAATAACTGACAGTACTTCCAAACTACAGACGTGTGATGTGATGGGATTTCTGTGAGGACTTTTAGCAACTTCTGCAGATGGTGATAATTTTATGTAATAACTTTTTTCTTACTTTTTTTCCTCATAATTTGCACATCTCCCTTTTAATAAATGGAAATTAGAGTTCATTGCATTTCAGAATCTGTGTTTCATAATGTGAATGAGGCTTTGTCTGGAATTTCAATACACTTCTCTCGCAAGACTCCCCCGTCCCGCGAAGTGGGGGGGAGTAATCTGGTGCGGAGGGTACTATATTACTGTCAGAGAAATATGGAATTATCTTTATTAATTTCATAAAATTTGATGCAGTCAAATATAAAGAAGAAGTTTGTCTTACATATCCATCCATAGCCCAGTTGTCGTTTTTAAACTTGCTGTAGTAATGCTCTGTTGGCCCCTTCACCTGGTAGACCTTCAACAATAACTGGTTTTCCTCTGACTTGTATGTCCCTAGAGAGAGAGAGAGAGAGAGAGGGAGGAGAGAGAGAGAGAGAGAGAGAGAGAGAGAGAGAGAGAGAGAGAGATTGATTAGTAGCTCAACAGCTGGTTAACTTCATTTATGACGGCAGAAGGAGAGAGAGACAGAGAAAGAGGTGAACGCAGCAGGGAGCATGACAGACAGACGGACAAACAGACAGGCAGGATGGGAGGCAAACACAAAAGAGAGACAGGTTGACAGACAAACAGACGGAGAACAGGAGACACCTTGACATTTTGAACATCATACTTTAATTCCTTCACGAAGCACCTGTCACATTATTGGGGAAAAAGCGACATTTTCCCTTCAGCTACCTGTCGCTACTTGGTTAACTATAGTGCCAACTTTTACTGCTCAGTATGACAAGGGCATGGTAAAGAAAAGTCACAGATTCAAATTGAAATCAGGGTACTTGGCAGCAGCTCTTGTCTCCTACCTGGAGAAAAGATTTCATGACCCCAGGATCAAGCCAAACTATTGATTGTGAAATGTCATTGTGAAATGTCAAAACATACATGAGTGTCAATGGGAAAATCAGTCAGTTTCTCTAAGTTGCTGAAACACTAGTTTTTTGTAGGTTTTCATTCAACAGCACAGCTTTTTACCTGTTAACATGCCAGTCACATCCATTCGATATGTACATATGATTACTGTACATCAGTCATTCTTATTTTTGTTATGTTATTGTTAGGACATAGCACAGTGAGGGATCATTCAAAGGTGTAAACCAATGGAATATCAGTCAGGCAGTTTTATTTGAGAGGCCAGATTGATCAAAAATCTGTGATGGTTTTATTAGTTGGAATTTTTATTTATGCCTCCTGGTGCAGCATGAGGTCACCATTAAAGAACTGTTTTCCGGGAAGTAAAAGTAATTGGAGTTCATTTCATGGGGACTTTAATGACTTGTTTCTCTTCTCTACCGCTTGTTTCTCTTCTCTCTCTCTTCTAAATGAGGCTCCTCCACAAGCCCCCTTGGGCTTTTTCGTTCTATCCTGCACACTGTCAAGGTTTATCTACATCCTGATGTATTTATGTGCAAATAAAGAGAATGAAACCAATTTCAGCATTGATAGAAGTGATGTATTCCTAATGCTAGGTGTGAATGAAAGCCAGATCCATTTGATCTGCTGTCTATTTACACCTAGCATTCATCCTAATGTCATTTGCACTCTTGTATTGAAAGTCTGTTCGGTTCCCGTACTGCGATGTGATTGCTCTTTTTACCTCACTGAAAATAGCCACTGTGGTGTGACAACTTTCCCTTGCAGCTAGGGAGGATCATTTTATTTTCATTTAGCTGTCATTTTCTGGCAGAAACTGTTTTCTATTGCACATACATTTTATGAATACCTAAAACACTATAATCTGTGACAATAAAGTTGACTTGAGTTGGTGATTACTGCTGAAGTTGCACTATATTAGAACCTCATTTATATGAGCCTCAGACAACATCAAAATAGATTTTATCAATGATCACGCACATTGTTTTGACTATTATTATATTAGCTTTCAGTAAAATGACACAGTGATTCTAATTAATATTGCTGTTTTTTTTATTACCTGACAGTCTGATTGAAACTCCGCTGGTCTCCAATAATGTGACATTGACTCTGCCACTGGTAGCATTGAACCCAGTAACGGTAACCGTGGCGACCTGTCTCTTCCCTAGATACTCGTAGAAACCGCTCCAGTCAGAGTTTGGAGAGAACACATCCACTGGAACTGTAAAATAGACACGGAGAGATTAAGTAAATAATAAATAACCATAACATAATATACACTGAGTGTACAAAATAGTAAGAGCAGTTTTTTTGTTTTTTTTACCACCAGAGACCAGGTGAATCCAGGTATCATTACTTATTGATTTAACCTATTAAATCTACTTCAGTCATGAAGTGGAGACGAAGGGGAGGAGAGAGGTTTAGGTTAAACAAGGACAATTGAAACATGGGTGGTACACTCAGGGCATATAAAGTAATTTGAGTGAGTAGACAGCATGTCCACAAGAAGTGAAATATATTGTTATAAATAATAAACATGATCAGAACAATTCTAAAGTGCTTTGCAGGAAACCATAAAGTTTGCATTATCTTTGATCCACGGCTCTCCTTTGACAATCGCATCAAGGCAATATCCAACTCAGTGTATTTTCACCTCAGAATAGCTCTCGGATTCTGCATTTCCTCTCCTTTACAGACCTAGAAAAAAACTGATCCACGCCTGGTTCCTTCAGAATTGACTGCTGCAGTGCATTACTCTCCGGCTGCCCGAATCCTACACTTAATATAACTTGTTCAAAACTTAACAGCTCGAGTACTCATGCGAACTGGAAAAAGCTGGCATATTACCCCGGTCTTAGTCTGTCTTCACTGGCTCCCTGTAAATGCGCATATTGATTATAAAATTCTACTTCAAACTTACAAGGCATTAAATGGCCCTGTGCCTGAACATATCACTGATCTACTTACTCCCTATGAGCCTACCTGTACTCTGCTCACAGGAGGGAGGAGCTGGTCCGGACTAGAGACCCATTTAGTCGCCACTACCTATATTACCTACCTGAACTCCTACCTCACCAGCCTTTCCTTTCTCTTTGCCTATTTCCCTGCAGTTCATTCACGTATTTCTGCTACACTGCCTTGGAGTTGCTTGGCGCTCTTGTATCAACTCACATACTGCATGTGTATACATAAGCTCTGGCCCCATTTCTTGGAGTTTGTGATGTACTTGTTCTATCTGTTTTTATTATATTCTTGTTTCTACCTGCATTCGTGTCTTTTGTTCTCTGTGAAGTACTTTGTGGCAATCCTGTTTATTAAAAACACTCTATAAATATACTTTACTCGAACTGCTGTAAAAATAAGGCACCATTTGAGGCAGGTGCACACACACACACACGCGCACGAACGCCCGCACACACACACACACACACACACCGTCTCTCTCTTTGTGTGTGTGTATATATCTGTGTTTTGTTGTACTGTTATGTACCACAGGGTATGTGTATGTGTGTGTTTGTTTGTTCTATATACCGCGGATCTTGTTCTTCTGAACATCAGACTCTCCTCCTCTGGCTTTGGGATGGACTTTCACTCCAACTGAAACATAACACATAGAGTTTAAGTAAGACTACTTTATGCTAAAAGTTTTATTTATACATTTGGTGTAGTTAGGGCTGAGGTTGTGACTCTCCTCCTCTGCCTTTGTGGTTGATTTTAACTGTAAATTAACACAACATGGAGAGCAAAGCTTGGCCTTAGATTAGAGTTACGGCCGACTTAGTTTTAGGTTTTGAATTATGGTTAGAGGATGATTTTTACTGAAGATAACACTGTAATAGCCCGTCAAGGTACATGACATATTAAGCACAGCAACCTACACTAAAACAAAAAGTAAAGCCAACAGGGACTAACACAGGGGCCCAAATTACTCACTACTACTGCTGTTATAGAAACATGGTAAGGAAACAATGGGGTATTGTTTCTAGTATCTGACGCCATATGGGTTTATGGCATTCAGTTAGATTTTAAGTTCAAGATCAGGTCATAAAAGCAGTGCATTTTTGAGATAGGATGTGATTGGAGCCTCACCTTTACAGAGCGGGGGTTTGCCCAACCATCTCCCGTCACTCCTGCAGGTTCTGTGTTCTGATCCCCCTGCCAGATAGAAACCGTCCTGACAGGAGTAGATCAGTGTATAACCCAATGTCGGCAGGTCCATGGATCGAACGTCGACGTTACTGGGGGTTTCTGGCTGTCTGCACGAATGGGCTGGGGGATTGGAGAGGAGAAACAGAGACACATGCAGTTAATTCTGACGTTCAGTAGACTAGAAAAGCAGAGACAGACACAAGAGTTCCTCTCTGTAACACCTTAATACTAGGGATGGGACAATACAGTATATTGAAATTCAATATATCACAATACAAAAATGTGACAATACGTATCATGGGGCAGAAAATGAATGGCAATATTAGCTACATTTTATAGTGCTGTAGTAATCACAGTTGAGTGAATGAATCACAAATGAGATGGCTCACAATTTCACAAGCTTTACATCAAAATTATATTATTTACAAGCCAATTCCATTGCTAGAAAGATTTGTGTCCCAGAAATAAACATAATTCTGCACAGTCACATTTTGTTGTCACTGAACTTTTATTTATTGCATCGTATTACATCGCGTATCGAATCGTATTGTGAGATAAGCATATCGTCCCATCCCTACTAAATACACATACATTAAATGACAACAACAAATATATCAACATAAACCTCATCAATAAGACAACCAAAAAGAACAACAAAATCAACATCAATAGTATCACTGCTATGACGACCAATAACAGAAGTAGGAATAGTCATAATAATAATAGCTGTTCTTTACCTATACATTCAGGTTGGGTTCCACTCCAAGTCAGGTTTTCTAGGCATGTTCTTGTGGTAGAACCAAGGATGTGGTAGTTCTTGCGGCACTTGAAGGAAATCTTACTGCCAACCTAAATAACATACAATAAATGCTGTGTTAAAACCTCTTAATCCACTGTCAACCCTTTAACTCCATGCCTTAAGACCCAGCATGTGGTAGTTCTTAGGAAACTAAAAGGAAATTTTACTGTCAACATAAAGAACTTTGAATATCTGCTGCTGTCTGTTTAACCCTAACAAAGCAAATCAAGGTAAAAGTAAAGGCTGTAAAAGTACAATCTGACCTGAAAACCCTGGGCCAGTACAGGGATACCATAGGCTGGAGTTCCTGGGTCACGACAGCTGTTGAAGGCTGGGTCTACACACACACACACACACACACACACACACACACACACACACACACACAATCATGGATAGACGTTATAGTAATGGTGCATCACAATACAGTTGTTTATGCAGGTGAATATTACAGGAATGCGGCTATGATTGCCATAGTTATACAAGTAGGCTGTTTGCCACTTCATCCTCCATACTACACTGTAAAAAAAAAAATGTCTCAATTGATTTGACACGTTTCTCCAAACTAAGGTTCATGCTCTCAGAACAGACATCGATAAAGACTCATTGCAATCATTGCAAAATGAAGTGCTGCATTATTTTCAGATAACATCTTCATAGAAACCAAACACTGACATCAAAACTACACACATGTCCTCTACTGATTAGATCATATCTTCAGCTATATCCGCACAGGAATACTAGCGGTAAAATGTGTATATCAGAAAGATCCACAATCCTTTTATCCCATAATCTGATTTTATGGAATTTTATTCATAATTTGTTGATGAAATGTTTTCCTTTTTTCCACAGTAAGCAAAACATCTGTTCATCCTCATATTATGGTTGGAAACACCATAATATGTGATATTTCAGTTTCACATGAAAATGCTTTGTAAATTGTTTGGTTTGTTAATGTGTGATGCAGTAAGGAGGTAGAAGTATTGATGAACACGATAAATGACAATTTGCTTCAAAAGATACCACAAACAAGTTTACTGTTGTGACTAATGACTTTAGTCCTCATCAACAAATGTAATTCTGTCAGGCCAGAGTATTTATGGTTGATGTAGTTTTGTATGAAAGCAATGAAAAGGTATTATTAGACTATTAATTAAAGGTACTATTAGTTTTGCAAAATCTAGAGTTATTTCGAGTTTAGGCAGCTGTGTGAATTATTTTGAGAGCACAGAGAGTTTTGTTAGTAGTGTTTAGAAAAAAGCAAAAGAAGATGGACCTTAGTTTGGGGAAATGTGTCAAATCAACTGAGAAAAACTCTAGTAATGACTGTCTATATCAATTATTATACACAACCAAAGTAAATTCCTCTGTTGCATATTTCTGTACACATTTTGTAAACACACTGTCATGGCGTCATGTTGTGGTCACAGCGGAGAGCAAACTAACCCGCTGTGATAAGTGTCTCAAATTTTTGTTTACATTTTGAAATTGACACATGCGGTTTCAGCATGTATTAGGAGGTAATGATATGGGATAGTTTCTTTTAATTACCTATACAGGCAGGCTGTTGGCCACTCCAGCTGCCATCGGCTTCACAGACTCTGGAGGCGGAGCCTACCAGCAGGTAGGGGGCGTGGCAGTAGAACCTGACTTCTGACCTATACAGGAAACAAATATTTAAACATATCAAGTGCTGACAAAAAAGTTAACTACTTCTAATCCTGGCAGCACCACCAATACTACTGCCATTACTATTATTCCTACTGCTACTATTATTACTACTACTACTACCAATAATAATAATAAAGCTTAAGAATTTTAGTAAGCTTGAAAATAAAAATGAAAAGGGATAAGCCTTTCTCCAAAGGCATTCTTTTCTATCTTTATTACACACCTATCATCAGCTACTTTAATTTGAACCTATAGAAAACATGGCAGTGATCAGTAATCAGTATATCAAACCACTGACCTGTAGGAGAAGAGTTTCCCCTCTCTGAAACCGCCTCCAGGAGAGCCTGGATCACCACACAGGACAGCTTGAAAGAGACAACAGATACAGTTAGGACTCCTGTAAAAATTCCAATAAATACCAAGAATCAAATCTTAGCTGGTTTCTAATAAGAGTCAGAGAACATATTTCAGCATTTACATTGACACAGACATGATGTCAAAAAGATGTATCTGCTTTATCATAGATACAGTCTCCTGAATCCATCTATCTGTAGCCAGCAGTCTGTCTGATGTGAACTAACATCATTGAAAGGGAGGAAACTTCACTGTGTCATGCTTGCCCATGCTGGACAGACAAGTCAGCAGTATGGAAAGTAACTACTCTAGAAACTTTGACATGGATTAATCAAGGTTAGTTGCTACTAGTTTAAAGCTAGTTAAGTCTAGTTAACTTACGTAGACACTGGGGTATGTCTCCTCTCCATGTTCCGTTCCCCTCACAGGTTACCACAGCAGGACTGGACAACTGGTAACCATAGAAACAACTATAGCTAACACTGGATGCCCATGATTGATCGGTTCCTTCCACTTTCCCATGATGCACCTGGGGAGGGCCCCCGCACTGAATCACTGGAACACACACACACACACACAGATAGATGTTAAACATCATCTTAATAAAATAACATGGCTTATGGGGCGGCACAGTGGCTCAGTGGTAGACACTGTCGCCACATAGCAACAAGGTCCTGGGTTTGAATCTCAGCCACATTTCCCACATTCCAAATAAGTGAACTGGAGAACCTAAATTGCTCATAGGTTAGTGAGTGTTTGTCTATGTGTTCGCCCTGTGATGGACTGGTGACCTGTCCAGGGTCTTTCCCTTCCTTCTAGGCTTAAGCCCCCCCCATGACCCTGAATAGGAATAAGTGGGTATGGAAAATTAATGAATGAACATACGTTCTGTGTCTACTGGGCACTGCTTTTTTAACTAACAGATACTTGTACAGTAATGTATCAGTTGTGGCTAACGCTGTTGCAATGCGACTTTTGAAAACCCATTGGTCTTTTACTAAAATCTTTAGTATTTATCTTGACAAATGTCTTGACTGAATGACTGCTTGATGCTCTCAGCACCAAACGACATGCTAAGCAGTCAGAATTGTCAAAGAGAGAAAGAAGCAAGTGCTATAGACAGGCCCCTGATGGATATGCAGCCTTAGGAAGTGGAAGATGCCAAACAACAATCAGAAATAGTAGCTACCACAGGCAAAGCCTGAATTAGACAACAACTGTTTTTGCCGGACCGCCGAGCGAGTGATGTCAATGATCAAATGACTGAATGAATCTAAAGTTTAACTCTGCATTCTAACATACGCCACAGTAAGTTACTTTTACTGGTGACATATGTCTCCAGTCTCTAATGAATTAAAGAAAATATGCTTAGCAGCAGGGATGCAAAATGGTTGCGATAAAAAATAAAAGAACAGCAAAAGCAACAGACGGCTGTGGTCACCATATGGACCTTTCGTTTCTTAAAGCAACCGATGACCTGAGTCACCACATGGACTGTTAGTTTCTTAACCAATGGACGACCATGGTCACCATATGGACTTTTAGTTTCTGAAAAGACATTTGGGCTTTTGCGCTGATGGCTAAGGTCATCTTAGGTGCACCAAAGGAAAAACCAAGATACACCATTCACCACTCGCCACCACGCTGGTTTACAGTCAACTCTGATTGTTTTTTTCTTGCTAGCAAAGCTACGCACAAGACAACGTCCATCAATCTCCTAAAAGATGCCCTGGATTGGGATTGGTTGAAGAAATACAAAGAGTCCCTGTTTTTTTTCTCCATATTTATACTTAGTATCTTACTATGTGAGACTGCTATTTAGGTAATATTAGTGACTCACAAAAACCTGCATTTTGAAACTTGATTTTGGAACTGCTAGCATAAATCCCCAATGTTAATTTCTGGTATCAGATGGTCCTGCTGATCGAATCAATTTGTTACATTCCAAAGCATCTGCTATTACGATGTTGCTTGACCCCTCATACACTTCTTTAAGTGATAAACTAGGAAGTTTCCTTTGTGTTCATGTATCGCATCTATGGGTTATGGTTTATGCTATATGATGCTTTGAGTATCATGATATTGCAATGTTACAGCAGCTCCATGAGATACTGATAAACTTAACTGTGTGTGTGTGTGTGTGTGTGTGTGTGTGTGTGTTGTATGTGCATGCGTGGGTGTGTGCGTATGGCTTCATAACAAACTGATAAACATCTGTGTATATGTGTGTGTGTGTGTGTGTGTGTGTGCGCATGCATATGTGTGTGTCTAACTCCCTAAGATAATGATAACCATCTGCATGGTTTCAAACATCTAATAAAGTCGGTGTAATTCTCATCTAACCAGGAGACAGATGGTTTCACGCTCCATTCACTCTGCTATGATGATATACTGTACACACAAGCAAGCACAGAAAGAAAGGCAGACAGACAGAGATACCCAAACACACACACACACAAACACAATAAGAAACACAGATACGCATGCAAACAAAACACAGAAACATACACAAACACACACAGATAAATTCACATGGATAGAACGCAGCAATAACCAATGAGGACTCCAACCATCATTCTAAATATACACACCATATGGACGTCCTCCTTCTCTCTGTCTCTCCGACTATCTCTCTCTTTCTGCTAATCTGTCTCGCTCTCGCCCTCTGCCTCTATATCACGACTTTTGTTTTTCTATGTCTTTCTCTTTCAGTCTCCTTTCTGTTGCTTTTTTCGGCCAGTAATGTTTTGGATTCATCATCAAAGTGCAATTAACGAAAAATTGTTTGGGACTACAAAAACCTAGCTTTTGGTTATAACATTGTGGTTGCCAGGCAACAGTGGCTGCTTGCAGCAAACTAATCAGTAAACGAATTTTGGCTTTGTATGTCGCCAGTGTCCTGCAGAAGCCTTGCATCTCCCAAAAGGACTTGTGTATTTTTTTCACAATTTACAATGTGTTATTTTTGGTTGTTTTGGTCCTAATAAAATTCTACACACCTACACACAAGACAATGCCAGTTTTCAGCTACTTAAATTATGTCATTAATTTTCTCCATTGTATTTAGATGTGTGACTCCAGCTGCTGGTTAGCCAACAGCTAATAAGGATCCAAATAAATAATTAAATGAGTGTTTTCTGGCCCCTGAAAAACAACTTGGTTGTTAAGGATCAAACTCCAGTTGGCAAAAAAAATAGATAAATAAATAATAAAACACTCCCATTGACTTCAGCAGTTAATATTCCAGACGAATATGGCTGCAGGTCTCTGATGCCCAGAGAACACTTGTGTCAGTTATTGAAGGTTTCCAAACCTTTTTTTCTCTGTGTGCCTCTCCCTTGTTGTGAATAGACTGGGTTGACTTCAAATGAGAGTCTGGAGGAGTGCCTCTCATCATCGCTCGCTTACGCACCTCTGCTTCCCTCTGTCACTCCTTCTATCCTTCACTCCCTCCCTTTCCCCATCCTTTCTTCTTCCCTCTCACGTCTCAACCCCCCTCCTCCTGTTGTTTCTTACGTCTTGCCTCCCTCCCTCCTTTCCTCCTTCCTACTTTCCACTCTCTCTCTCTCTCTCTCCCTCTCTAGTTCTCTGCCTCTCTCTCCTCCTTTCCCCCCTCCCACTGTCCCAGCCCCATTCCTCCTTTATCCTCTCTTCCATTCCTCTCCCTCTCACGCTATTACTACCTCCCCCCTCCCTTTCCTGCTCCCTATATCTTTTCAGCATGTCTCTCTTGATGCAATTCACCCAGCCAACACATTTTATGGGTTTAATCCCTTCTTTCACTGTGTGTGTTTACAGGTTTGGGGGCAGGTATTGATTTGCCTCTCATTGTTTCTCCCATCACTTTCTTCCTCTCTCTTGCTCGCTTTGTCGCCTTCTGCTTGCAACCCCACTGATTCTCCATCTCTCTCTCATTCCTTCACTCGTCTCACTCTTTCTCCACCTCCCATCTCCCCTTCTCTGTTTCTTTCTCTTAATCTCTGTTTCTCTATCTGTCTCTGTATCTCTCTGCATCTCCTTCCTCCCCTCTCTCTCTTTCTATCTCAGTTGTCTGTTTTTCTCTTTCCGTCCACCTCTCCATCCCTTCTTCTTTTCCTTCCTCCCTCTCCCTCTCCTTCACTCCCTCTTTGTTGTCTCCTACCCTTCTTCCCCCATCCCTCCTTCTCACTCCACTTGCTCCATCTCTCCCTCATCCTAATTCAAGTCTCACTTGATTCATTTCCTCAGCCAAGCTACACTTTCATGGCCTACAACTCCTTCACTCAATATGTGTCTGTGTGTGTGTCTGTGTGTGTGTGTGTGTGTGTGTGTGTGCATTTGTGTGTGTACACACAGAGGCTGTTGTTCCAAAACAGGATCAAATGAAGACTTGTGGATTGTTTGAAGTGGGAGAAGAGAGGGGGAGAGAGGACAGGGGGGCTGGACAGAAACACGTGAACACAGAAAAGGAGAACCTATAGAGGAATAGAAAAGTGATGAGAAGAGGAGGACAAAGAAGAAAACACAGGAGAGGAGCAGCAGGGAGAGAGAGAGAGGACATTGCAGCATGCCTCCCTCCTCCCCTCTCCCTTTCTGTTCCCCTACCTTTCTCTCTCCCTCTCTTTCTCAGTCTGTCCTTTCCTCTAACTTTCTCTCTTTTCACTTTCCTGTTCCTGTCTCACTTTCTATCACCTACAACATCTTCTATCTCTCTATGTTTTTTCCTCTCTCTCTCTCTGTTTCTCTCTGTCTCCTTCTCTCAGTAGTCTCTCTGCCTGCTTTCTGTGTTTTTTCATCTCAGTTCAAAGCCTCGGCAACTGCAGGAGCCAGCAGGAGATTTTCTGTTTGTGGGAAGCAGCGGCAGGGAGGATCTCAGGAAACGTTCCCTTTTACTGTTGTTGAGTATCACAGACTAAACTCTAAATATGGACTGTTGTAAAACTCTGATTCATTTTAGTTTAATGCATTCTTTTTCATTTTCCTTTTTCTGTTTGTGGGGAACTGTGACAGAAGGATTTCAGGAAATAAACTTGAATATAACACTCTGTTATTGTAAGGACCAATGTTAAACTAACTTCAGCCTGTTCCTAATGTATTGTTACAGTCCCAATCTGTACGTTTAGTATGCCGCTCCTGTTGAAATATCATTGCCCTACTTCTTGCTTTTACTTAAATAGTTGCTTACTGGTTGAAGACATTTTTTCACTCTGAAGTGTATTGAGTGAACATCAGATACAAGGACTGACAATATGTGACAGCTAAACATGACCATTAAATGTATTTTTAATGGTGTAAATTGTTTGTTTACATGGATATTATTGTAAAAACCGGGAGTAAAACAGACCTCCAAAACCTCAAGTGGCATCTTATTCAGTTTAGAGAAAATCCTCCATCATATGTAAAATCCCATGTAAGTTCCAATGTTTGCCATACACAATTTATTTTTGTGTGTGTTTTAATTTCATATTGAAAAATGAAGTTTTCACAGCTCTATTCCAACAAGTATCCTCACTCATCTTCACTGCTCAGTCCCTTTGAATATTGTCTTAGAAGGATTCTGTCTGCTTTCTACCACAACTGGCTTTGGTTAGATTGGGTTCCTACACTTTTCCTACTGAAAAAGACTTTTGGTCAGTGTTCAGTTTGATGTATGCTGATAATGGCTGGGCAATATGATGGTGAACTAGGAAATATCACTGTATAGCTGATGATTATTCACAGAAAACACTTCACAATATGAGACATGACTGTGGGTCTACAGATACAGTATTAGCCAGATGTGTATCAGTATTAAATTACTGTATTTTTTTTTTTTTGCAAACCTTGACAGACTGTTTATGCAAATATCAAATTTTTAAACACCTGGAAATTATCAAATCCATTTTCAATATGTTTCTTGGCTTACCAGACCTATGTAGGAACCCTGATTACAGATTCTATCTTTAGATCATCTCAAAACTTGTCCTGGACCAGTATTACTTTAAAGGCAGCCAGTTGGTTCTTACCTTTACAGCTGGGTTTGGTTTGGTTCCAGGTTCCATCTTTACCACAGCGCAGAACATTCCGTCCAGGTCCTGAAGGTTCCATCAGGTTACCAGGGTTACAGCGGTAGGTCACCGTGCGGTTGAAGGTGAACTCGCGTCCTAAATAGATCCCATTGGCTACTGGCCCCGGGTCTCCACAACTGATCACTAAAGGAGGGACAGGTTTGGACGGGACAGGTCATGTACATCATACTCGGCTCAAAATCTCCTACTCTATTCTACCTTCCCCCAAACGTGCTCCTCTATCTTCTCCCACACGTCCTCCTCTAATTTCCCCAAATCACTTCCCCACCTCATCTGAACAACTTTATCTACCTCCTACCAAGCCTTCTCTTTTACTTCCCTCAAAACCTCCTTGTCTGCCTCGCCTAACCTTTACAACCTCTACAAGGTTTAAAACCTCAACAAACTTACAACAACCTGTGCAGCAGGAGACTGTCCAGTCCATGTCCAATTTATACTACAGTGTCGGGATCCTAAACTAGAATAACAACAATATGCTGACACCAAAACTCCTACTACAGTAGAAGGACTTCTACTAATACAGCTAATGTAACAACTACTACCACTACTACTACTACCAATAACAATAATGATAGTAACACTAGTAATAATAATAAACCTAAAATCATACCAGCACAGTCAGGCGGTTGTCCTGTCCACGTCCCATTAGTTGTGCAGTGTCTGGTGGTCAGGCCTGATGTTTTGAACCCTTCCCAGCATGCATAAGCCACCGAGCTGCCGAAGGTGATGCCATCACTGAAGACAATTCTGCCGTGGGCTGGGGTGCCAGGGTTGCCACACGATACAGCTGGGAAATAATGAAATATAAAGCAACGGTGATTAATTGTGACGATGATAATAATGTGAGCAATAATGTGATGCTGTCACTCAAGGCTGCTCTGCTGTAGGCTGGAATAATAGGATTATCACAGGAGTCAGCTGGAAATAACATAAAAAATGGCCTTGAGGTAGAGAGGCTTATTAATAACCAAAAGGTTGTTGGATTAATGCCCAGCGCTGAATGGAAAGTGTTTTCCAGTTGTGAGCTAGAGGCTGAGCGGTGGCTGGTAATACATCTACAGCACCCACCATCACTGTCAAAGGGCCCTTGAGCAAAGCACTAAGCCCTACGCTGCTCCAGGGACAGTTACTGCCTGTAGAACTGGGAAATGTTGTCTGCTAATATGTGACAGTGCTCTGCATAACACCATCATAGTAAGACGCCCAACATGAATTACCAGTTACTTAGCAATGGTCATGCAAAACAACAATATGGCCTCTGCAATGGCCAATGACCTCGAGTGAAGTATCAAATCCAAGAATTCCAAGTGAATACTTCTGCCTTTGCGGAGAACGTCCTTCCCAGGTCGTCTTGGGGAGAACAAACTTTCAGGAATGTGAGCATGGAGAATGCATATCTACAGTTTAAGGTGGGTTGTGTGCTTGAGATTGCGGCATCAAATAAGACACATTGATGTTCATTTTCCCAGCTGTTTCAACCGGCTCTGTACTATAGCCAGACTCCAGACTACTATACTAGGCTATAGCGCTGTTTATCTGTGCCAGCTAGTTTTGACATAATGAGTCATCCTCATAATCAGTCTTGGGGCTTCCCATTCGTTCTTGTTGGCCAAGCCACCATCCGACGCATCATCAATTTGTTATTTTGTTGGCAAGCAAAATTCTGGGATCTTTATCCAACCTTGGCGTTTTTTGGTTTTTGGAATTGTCCTTGGGCTGTTAGATATTATGTCAAATTTGCCACAGAGGACACAAGAATGCAAACTGGGAAAGACCTTCTGTCTTGCAGTGGCTCTGGTCTGAACTAGTGATCCATCGATCTTTAGGTGCTGGCACAGCATATCGACTTAACAGGCCGGACAGGCATTAGCAACCAACCACAGCACATCTCGCTAATAAGATCATGACAGCTGACAGGCTCTAACAATCAAACACCTATTGATGGGATTCATTAGTTAGAGCCCTTAAAGTGCCCAAGTGTGTGTTTGTGTGTGACAGAGTGTGGGGCGTGTGACGCTTGTTCATGCATGAGTGTGTGCATGTTGCCTATATACACATGTGCAATATGCTGTATGTGCCTGTGTGTGTTATCTGTATAAGAACTGTATGCGTATATGTGTGGCTGTACGCGGCTGTATGAATAATCACTCCGTGTGTGTGTGTGTGTGTGTGTGTGTGGTGTGTGTGTGTGTGTGTGTGTGTATGGACCTCCTTGTGTATGTCTCAGTGATAGATGTTTCATCCTCCCTGAATCAGCCTTAAAACACTATTAGCTTAATGAGAAACAACTGTAGATGGACATAAATAATCAGCACACACACACACACACACACACACACACACACACACAGAGAGTAACAAACCACATTGCAAGTCCTGGCTGAAACTCGTTTAGGAGATATTGATAGATGTGCACACACGCACACACACACACACACACACACACACACACACACACACACCTCTAAGGCCATAGTAAAACTAGAGAGCTAGATTTTATTGTCAGTGATATTAGATTAACGGTTAAAAGGATTCAGTAAAGGCAATAGGTGCATCAAGATGGCTGCTCCCTGGTTTGACTCAAAATCAAAGAATCAAGATTCAGTAGTTAATTGCCAAACAGTCTCAATCAGATACTGTCACGTTTTCCACAAAGTTGGACAATTACTTGTCAGTGCAGCAGGATTTGTCTCTTGATGTCATTACAGTTTAGTAGAGTCTTGGCTCTCTGGGCTCTAGGCGCTCCTGTTCAAGAGTTTTATTCCAAAATGAGATATCGACCATCTGAAAGAACTGACACCTAATCTTGCAGAATGATTGCTGACATGAAAGAAAATTACATTATGGGTAACTAATAAAGTTATGAGTCATCTTAATGCCCCTTTGTTAACAAAATAATAATGTTTCTGAGGATAGCATCATGTATTTTATTTTTTTAAACACTGCTGGATGATACATTTTTTCCCAAAATGGATATATGGCATTCTGGAATTAAATCTTTCACATATTGGCTGTATTTGAACTGTCAAAGATCACAGGAATATTCTATGTGAATTCTGTTTTAGTGTTGATTTCCTGTTTAAGTTATCATGGACTTAATACGGTTCTGTATTCTGTAAGCAGTGCTGGTGTTGGGTCACAGCCACAAAATGGTCTTAAATCATGAACATGGACTGAAATCATGTGACTCACTCTGTCTTCCTACTAACCAACCACACTGAATTACTGCTAGAGCATGGCCCAGCTGTCCAACTGTCTCTAAACTCTGCACTGGGCTAGAACAGAATTGGTGTCAGCAGTATTTTATTCAGCCTGAACATTGTTGGGAACAGTGAAGGTAAGATAGGCAGTAGCTTTGGATCCCAGTGTCTCAAAGTACTATGGGGATCCACTTTAATTTTCCCAAGCCCTATGGATTTCAAGGGAGTCTTTGACAACTGCTGTTGTATAGGATGTAGTTTATTACCATGGTGCTGTGGCAAATCCAACTCAGTCAGAGATTTAGGAGTGAGACACTTCACTCTTCTATATATGTTGTGGTAAAAAAAATACTTTTCTATAAGTCATGTAACTTCTGTCTTGAACAGAATCTAATTAATACAAATAATTAAAAGTTGGAATATTGTGAAATTTTAACTGAATCTCCACGTTTAAGCTGTGACTTTTCACATAGCTCCTATAAACCTCTTATGTCAACTTATAGACGATCGTGTGGATTTCACTGACAAATGAGAAGATTATGAGAGTTAAGTATTGTAAGTTTTTACTTTTGTGTCGTGTGACGATCATGTGAATTTGAGATTATGTGAAAAATCACGGTTGATGTGTGGCGATTCATAGTGGCGATTATACGTTTTTTTTTAACTTCCTGCATGCTTCTCAATAAAGAAGATTCATAATTTATAGAAATACATGTAACTGTGACATTTTATAGTAAACCACATTGTTGTATAAGCAGTGTGACTATGGTCTATTTATGTATTTAATATGCTTTAAGCTATGCTTGCTAATGGTTTAGCTAACTTTAACTAGCAAGTCAAGTAGCCTAATCTTACTGTATTCTCCATAGGAGACATTAAGGCTGGTTAGCTAGTGTGGCTGAGCTGAGATCACATTCAAATAAAATGCTACAATAATTAGGTTCATACTTCATCGCCACAAGTGCTCTGTGGGACCATACAGAATCTGTTTTTTCATTACGTTATTATTATCTTGTACAGCAGTGTTTCCTAAATTCTAGGTCCAGGTGGGTCCTGGGATTAAAACGGGCCTTTAAATGAGACACAGGGAAATGATGATGTTGTATTATGATGTTTCTTAAACAGATACTTCTGCGTATGTTACAGTATGTTGTCATATCCAAGTCCCTATAATATAAGATAGGTTGAATAAAATACTGCAGGCGTTTAGTAAAAAAACAGGGTACATTTCATTTGAATAGCTCGCACAATAGCCTACAAAAATTAATTTGGGTCCCAAGAGAAATTCATGGCTATTGATATTCACTGCTAGAGAATCAAGTTCCATGATGGCACTGATACTGCTATCATCATCAGGATTAAGGGGTTTGTATGGAATTTGTAGTGTAAATTATAATATAGGTGTCTGACATAATGCCTTTTGTTGCATCTTCCTAAAAAGTAAAATTTTCATGTTGATGTGTGGGTCATGTGATTGGTAGTTGCAACGTTTCTTGAATCTGTTTTATCCATTTTTTTATCGATTTATTTCTGATTTTACTCTGTAACCTTTTATATATTGTATCCTCCTGTCCTTCTTGTCTTATGGAGTGAAAAGGGAAACTTTTGCTTAACTTCTATATCTTGTTATAAAATAATAAACATCTGGTTTGTCACATGACCACATCCTCTGTTCCTGTATGGCTCAATGAAACTATGTGCTGGTATTCTATTGGTTGTTCTTTCCACTGTCTCTTATTCTATTGGTTGATTTTAGTGTGCTTATGTGTATATACAGTATATATAGGCATTCAGACATATTGTTTCATAAACCCTGATGAAGGCCACAAGCCGAAAGTAGTTGGTTTTACTAATAAACGTTTGTTCCAGGTACTGCAAGTGTGGCTGGAATCTATTCTTTTCCATGGTTGCCACGGTTCCCACCTTGACAGACAGGCTGCGTGCCGCTCCAGGTTCCGTTGTGGAGGCAGGTTCTCTCGGCCGAGCCAATCAGGCTGTACCCCGCCTCGCAGCTGAAACGCAACAGGCTCTTGGTTTTAAACTCTTCCCCTCCCAGACGGGCACCATGGGGAGGCACCCCGGGGTCTCCACAAACTCCTGGACTTACACCTGTGGAGAGAAAGAGACAAAAAAGTTTATACACACAGACAGCCAGGCAAAACACACACATGCACAAAAAAGCATAGGTAATGTCAGTCTCATATTTTTGTTGCTGAAAATGCTCTTTGTCTACTCTTTGTCTACTCAGTGTCTCTTTTCTTCTTTCACACACACTGACACACACACACACACACTCATGCATACACTCACCCACAAACCAAAAACAGGTGAAGTGTACTTTGCATTTAGGCTGTACCAGATTGTTCTCGCATTAAAAGCACTGAGCGTGTTACAATATTAGCAGCTTAAATTCCATCGGTGGGGATTTGGGAGTTTAACAGGCTACACAGCTCAGGATGCAGCCTCTTGCATCTCAATGAGGTTTTCAGCTGCAGGATGGATTCTGCCCTGCTGAGTGTTCTGCGTCGAGGCCTATTGCATTTCAGCTGTTGAGATAGATGATGTTGAGTCTGCACATAATCGGCTGTGGTGTTGCGGGCTGCGTGTAAGCCTACTGTTGAGCAACACTTGCTACCTGAGTGACATACCTACACTCTCCCCACTCCCTTCCCCTGCCTGTTTTAAACACATACAAGTCAGGCTGCTACACAGGCACACAGCCCAGATTAATAATAACACAAGAGAAAAGTGACATCAATTCCTTTCTACTGGTAAATGAGTACAGTACTCTGATATTAATAATGAGATACTTGATTGATCCTCATAGGGAAATTCTCTTTCTGCCTCCCCAGAGATCAGAGCACAAGGTCAGTTCACTATCAATATATAGATTTTTTCAAAGTGTTGATTTACTTATTTACTTAAGAAGGTTAATATTCTTCTATGATGTCATGACCAATATTGATTAATGATGAAAATAAATGATATTGATGATTCAGACCAAACAATATGTTAACAATATATTGTATAATATACTAGGGTAATATATTATAATATATTGAGAAATATGGATGTAATTTTAATAAATACAGAAAAAAAGTTAACATGAATATATTTTTTATCTTGTGTAAATGTTTTCTTTGGGGCTTGGCCAAATAGTTGAAGGATGATGTCTCTAACCATCAGGGGTGTCTTTAGACCCTTTCAGTGTGGCATATGCCCTGGTAATATTTGGATTTTGCCCCGGTAAAACAATCATGGAAACTTAATATGTTTTTCCATTGTGTCCAACAACATGTCAAGAGTAAGTGTGGCCAATTTGGTGATAACTTGTATAACGGCTCAGCTTAGCCCCAATGCTGACCACTATTGCTGTCTGATGAATGGTTGGACTACTAAGATACAAAACAAATGGCTTGGTAATGAAATTCTTCTGGAGCGGAGAAGAGGTGATGTCAGAGACAGGACAGAAGTCAGGGACAATGACAGATGTAAGGCTTGCTACAGTCTATCAGTTAGTTAGTTAGCTAACTGACATTAAATTCAAACATTTTCTCATGCTATGCAGTTCCATAAAAGTGAAAAGCATAAATGTTAAGGAAAGTAAATGTTGTTCAATCTTGGTGCAGTTGCAGTTTTATGTTGGCTACATTTCGGCCCCAGTGTCATTTCACATGTTGTGATGTCGCTGTAGTGAGCGATAATCTTCAGCTACAGCATGTAGTGGCAGTTGACAAACTGGCACTGCCACTGTCTGCATGCAGCTACTGACCACAAACTAAAATCCAATCAAATAAATCAGGAAATGGTTTGGAATTTAGAAATGAAAATGTCTCTTGAAAATGTCATTCAAATTTCCCTGACCATTCCAGTTAGTAGCTGTGGTTGTTATACAGCACAGCTTAGGCTGCAGGTGACATGAAGCAATACATTGAATTTCACACTGAATTTCCTGTGTGAGACGGCTCAGTCTAATGGGACTGAAAACACTTACTGCAGGAGATCTGATGATTCTGGTACTTTTCAAATGGCCCAGCCTGTTTCAGCTGTCTGTTAGTCTCTGACTAAAGAGGCTGCAATGTTCAGTTGACTGATCATTGAATTTTTATTTTGGGTAATGTTTATTTTTGCTTTTTTTTTTTTTTATGTGGCCTGATTTGTGTATAGCATGTGTTGGTGAGCTGCTACTTGTGCCTGGAGATTAGGGTTGTCACGATACGATAACATTTTGAACTTCGATGCAATACCAGTAAAATGTCCATTCAATTTTATTTAAAAAACAAACAAAAACAAAACATTACTCACTACTCACCTTAGGCATACAAAATAGGATAGCATTTTCTCCTATTTTTTCTGATAGCAAAACAATAGCTTTTCACCCTTGAACATGGTTTCAAGGTAATTTGAAGCAGGCAAGGCAAAAGCTGACAAGTTAAAAGTACAACAAAAGTGCTACCAACTCTGTAATCTTCTTTAAAATCACTGTCAGTGTGAGTAGCTCACTCCTACAGAGCAGAGCACAAAAGACTGGTCACTCAAGTAAAAACAGAAGAGGTTCTATTCAAAAGAGAGACCAATTTAAACAGTGAAAGAGTAACGGTTAGTTATACAGTTTGACAGTGTGGTCCTCAATCAGCCGTGACCGCCTGCTGGTCTGCCATCATGTCTGACAAAGTTATTCAATGTGACACTAAAGACGGCACAGAGTATGTGAGAGGAAAGACTGAGTTAGAGGTGAGAGGCGGGGCTGCTCCATGTGGGCTGTGTGTGTGTGTGTGTGTGTGAGAGAGAGACTGTGTGTGTCTTTCCCTCACTCTGTGTGTGCCTGTGTGTGTCTGAGCGCTTTGCAAAATACAGGCTCCTGTTTTTTTTTTTTTTTTTTTTCGTTGTTCAGTTCGAGGAGTCAAATTGTGGTCCCGTTTCGTGCGAAAGAGCGAGGCTGGTATCGAATGAATGGTGCACTGGATATTGATATTGTTTCAAAAATCCCGAATCAATACTTTTGACAACCCTACTGGAGATATATATAAACAAACACTTTCGACAAACAAAGCTGAACAGTATCTCTCGTCATTTTGTCTTTGATATATAGTTCCCTACTGTTGGCGCCCTCGATAAAAATGCTATGGGTATGGGTATGCAAAACTGACAAACTTGTTAAGTTATTTTATCTTGTATCCAGACTTTTCAAGCTTATTTTAGCTTATTCTTTTAGTGAAATCATCTTACTGCACTGGCAGATTCTTTTACCAGTTTCAACGAATTTGTTTTTGTTTTTTTTCAGGATAATGTGAAATTGTCTTGAGAAGAGAAAGTTTCTTGTTTCAAGATTTTCTTCATTGTTTTATGTTGATTTCTTGAAAGAAGTCATTTTGGCATGTGTCATGTGAAATTTATTGAAACCAGCAAGATTATCTGCCAGTACAGTTTGACTGAAAACTTGCTTGATAGATCTGGAAACAAGATAAAATCACTGGACAGCTTGTCATTTTTTGCAGTGTGCTGATCTTGGCGTAGCTTTAGACTTGATTTTTACGGATGTGAATAATGCTTTAAATTTAGCAACACCCTTGCAACCCAGCAGGCCAAACTGCTATGCCTTTTGGCACAGTGTAAAACATGTATGACTGTAACTGACTACATATCCAAGCTCTGAGGTATTCTACCAGCTGAAAACCATTGGGCATGCAGATGTTTAGGACAGGGTGCCTTTACCCGTGCAGTACGGCGGTGCCCCGCTCCATGTGCCGTCCTCCTGACAGTAGCGTGTGGCGTTACCCACCAGCACCCCTCCAGGCAGACAGGAGTACTGCAGCACTGAACCGTGCGTCCAGCTGTGGGCTCCAGACATGACTGCATTAGGGGGGACTCCGGGGTCACCACAGGAAATAGCTACAGAGACAGATTGAGAGAGAGGGTGTTAGTGTGTGTGTGTGTGTGTGTGTGTGTGTGTGTGTTCAACTATGGATTCCAGATACTACTGCATTAGGTGGTACAGCTGGGTCATGGCAGGAGATAGTTAGAGAGAGAGGGTGACAGCAAGGGAAGGGGAGGGTGTGTGTGTGTGTGTGTGTGTGTGTGTGTGTGTGCATGTCAAACTGCAGGTTCCAGATGCTACTGCATTAGGGAGCACACATGGGTCCCCACAGGAAATAGAGAGAGAGAGAGACAGAGAGAGAGAGAGAGAGAGAGACAGAGACAGAGAGAGAGAGAGACAGAGACAGAGAGAGAGAGAGAGAGAGAGAGAGAGAGAGAGAGAGAGAGAGACAGAGAGAGACACAGAGAGAGAGAGAGAGACAGAGAGAGAGAGAGAGAGACAGAGAGAGACACAGAGAGAGACACAGAGAGAGAGACAGAGAGAGAGAGAGAGAGAGAGAGAGAGAGAGCAGTATAACCAATCTCATCTCAAATTTATATTCAGTTCAGCTAGAAAACACAGACAGAGGATGTCTCCTTCTCCCCTCGTGTAGAAAATATATCCCGACCCCAGGATCAAGCCTAAGCACTGATAATGCATCGCACAGTGTCAAAACTCTGGGCATCAATGAAAAAAAAAAAAAAATCAACTAGTTTTTTCTTCAATTTCGGAAAAATTGACTTTTTACAGAATAGAGGTTTCTGGAGGACACAGATATGAAACTGCTCTCAATTTTCTATTTCTTCCAAATT
The DNA here is from genome assembly GCF_048128805.1 of Centroberyx gerrardi. Lineage (NCBI taxonomy): Eukaryota > Metazoa > Chordata > Actinopteri > Beryciformes > Berycidae > Centroberyx > Centroberyx gerrardi. Next base: position 19,458,946 of record NC_135997.1, read on the forward strand.
GTCTGGTCCTCTGATATCTCCCCTCACCCCCAAATTGCATTACTCCCTCTTCTCCTTGCCCCCCCCACAACCAGCCCACCCCAGCCACCCCCCACCCACCCCAGCCCCCCCCCACCCACCCCAGCCCCCCCTCAATTTTCCGATAAGACCTTGTCTCTGGCATGTAATCCTTGATGCTCAGACCTCAGTCTCACTACCTCTCTCTCTCTCTCTGATTCCCCATCTCTACTTCTCTGTTATTGTGTCCTTCTCATTCTGTCCGTCCTTCTCTGTCTGTTTCCCATTCTGTCTTTCTCTCTCCGTCTCTCTGAATCCGTCTTTCTCTCTCGCTCTCTCCCTTCCTGTCTCTCTCTAGTTTAATCTCTATGTTTCTATCAGCCAAGGGTGCTCTCCGACAATAAAGCCTGCTGCCCTAAGAGACACATGCTCACCTCTATCTCTTACACACACACACTTGCACTCACACTTTTAGACCTCTCTTTCTTATTCTCTCACCCTCTTTTATGATTACTTCCCTCTCCTTTTCTCCCTAAAACCCTTTCTTATTCTATCTGCCGTTCTCTTATTCTCCCCTCACCTTCCTCCCAGTGCCTCTTCAAGCCATTTCACACCTCAAATAGCTTTTCCTGGGAAATATAAAGACAAATAAATAGGAATCCATCTACCTATGACTATTCGCACTCTGCATGCTAAACTTTCGTAGCCGTTTTTTTAAATTTCTTTTTCCAGAATCCCATAGAGTTTGACCTGTAGTCAACAGGGCAAATATTTGCATATTGGTGTGAAACAATCTATTATTCTCTCTCTCTTTCTGTCTTTTTGCCTCTGTCTCATTTGTCTTCCTAACTCTGTCTTGCCAGTGTCTCTCCCAATTCAAATAAAAATGCTTGAACAATATTACCAATTACCAAACAATCTCTCCCTCCTTGTCCCTCCTTTCCTCGGACTCTCTCTCTACTCCTTCCCTTTACCAGCCTTCAACAAAGAATTGTGTTTCTCTGCGCTCCAAAACCCCGACCTCCTCCCCTCCCCATCCATACCTAGGCAGCGTGGGATTGGTCGGTCCCAGCGTCCATCATGCTGACAGGTGAGGAGGGCGGAGCCCAGCAGGTAGAAGCCTCGTTTACAGTGGATCGCCACAGTCACGCCGTAGCTGAAGACTTCCGGGTAACGTAGTCCAGACTGACGCACACCATTCTCCACCTGGCCAGGGTCTGAACAGTTCACCACTACGACAGAAGAGAAAAGAACCCACAGTTAACCCAGTAACACTGTTAGACACGAGAACATACTCAAACCTATACTATTAGTTCTTATAGACAGAAACATTTTTCCCCCTGGCCTGTGTCCCAATGGTTCACAACTGGATATACAGTATACTACTACTACAACTATTACTGCTAATACTACTACTAATACTATTTGAGAGAAGAGAAGAGAAGAAAAGAGAAGAGAAGAGAAGAGAAGAGAAGAGAAGAGAAGAGAAGAGAAGAGACAAAACAGAAGACTAAACTAAACACTTAACATTGGATTGTGCAAGTTCCAAAAGTTTACCCTTTAAAGACAAGTCAAGAACCTACCTGAATACACCTAAAATTTGAATTTCCAAAAAATGGTAAGCTGTGAAGTCAGTTGCGTATGTCAAGATCAGAACAGAATCAAATAAAAAGGCAGTAGAGCCCAACTGTTAATAATAACACTGGGACACAAAAGAACCTGCTCTGATTAAAACTGCTCTCAACATGACCAGTGCTGGGACACTTTACAGAAGGGGCGGCAGGGAACCGAACATAATGTTAGGACACTAAACCCCAAATCACCATGTGTTAAAAATTGAGAATGTTCTGCCAAACTGCAGACAACTGCTCTCTGTTCTGTCACGCTCTATTCTGGTCTCTACTCTTCTGCTCTTTTTGTCCCCCATGATGAAAATTTCGGACGCCACTGATCAGATTTTGACAAAGCTTAAGGGAATGATGCGCGTCATTGCTCCATTTTGCATTCTTAAAGTTGCACTGATTGGCCAAAGGGGGGCGCTACAATGTTTGTTTAATTGTCTGTACGTCACGCACAATATCTTAGACGCCACTGATCAGATTTTCACGAAACTTAAGGGAATGGCGCGTCTCATTGCTCCATTCTGCATTCTTAAAATTGCACTGATTGGCGTAAGGGGGCGCTACAATGTTTGTTTACTTGTTGGATTTTGGCAAAACTTGGGGGAATGACGCATCTCACCACTGCGTCCTCACATTTTCAAAATTACTCTGACCAGCCCAAGGGGGGGCACTACATCATCTGTCCACTCATCCATGTGTCATGCACAATATCACAGACACAACTAATCCAATTTTGAGAAAACACAGGGAATGATGCATCTCATCGCTGCATTCCAGCCGGCAAAATTACACCGATTGGCCCAAGGGGGAACTACAATTACAGCTCCAAACAAGGTGACATATTTGTTACTGATTGGCCCAGACAGGGACCATCAATCGTGGGGGACAACATGTTTACTGCCTTGTTTGTCCTGTCTTGTCCTGTCCCATTCTGTTGAGTTCTCTTCAGTTTTCTACTCTGTTCTACTCCCTTTTATTCTGCTCTGCTCTGTTCTCTGGATGGATGCCAGTCTACATTCAATAAGAGTGCAGTTTTCTCTTCCACATGTCACAGGGGAGACTGACATTCACTCACATTCAAGTCCATGGGGGACACTGGTGTGTGTGTGTGTGTGTGTGTGTGTGAATGTGTGTGTGTGTCTGGCACCCCTGTGGGAACAAAGAAAGTTTCAGTCTCATAATTGACAGCTGCTGCTGGGAGGGAGAGAGCGAGAGAGGGGAGAAGGAAGAGAAAGCGAGGGAGGCAGACAGAGCAAGCAAGCGAGAATGAATTCCTTGAATGGAAAACCCATGCGAGCAACTATGTAATATCGATCTGCTCCTATGACTGCGCAGTATCTGTGTGTGTGTCTGTCTGTAAAAGTGTGTGTGTCTGTGAGGGTGTGTGTTTGTGAGTGTTACAGCATATCATGACTGTTACACTAAAACAGGTCTAGGGAGACTTGCAGTGAAACGACCATGCATGGTTAGTGGACAGGAGAAGAATGTGTCTGTGGCCATGTGTGTGTGTGTGTGTGTGTGTATGTGTGTGTGTCTAGTTACAGTATTTATGAATTTGCTAGTATATTATAGATACACATGGACCATCCAGGTTGTTGCACAATACAGCTAACTGGCAAGTGCTGATGCCAGTCTGTCTCTTCTTAATTTTACAGTCTGTTGACAGCAGACCTGGGCAAAAACCTTAAAGTTGACAAACAAGTTTTTCCCGCTTAGCCCAAACTCTGACTTTTTTGTTCTGAACACAAAACAGTGTTGAGACAATGGAAAAACCTTGCAGTATTTAGATCTTATGTACACTAATCTGAAGAGTTTATTCAAATAAACCATTGACAGTAACATGTGCATGTGTAACTCTGTGTACAGTGTGTGTGTGTGTGTGTGTGTGTGTGTGTGTGTGTGTGTGTGTGCGTGCGTGCGTGCATGTGTGTGTCTAGTTACAGTATTTATGAATTTGCTAGTATATTATAGATGCACACGGACCATCCATGTTGTTGCACAATACAGCTAACTGGCAAGTGCTGATGCCAGTCTGTCTCTTCTTAATTTTGTGTGTGTGCGTGTGTGTGTGTGTGTGTGTGTGTGTGTGTGTGTGTGTGTTTATACCTCTGCAGACAGGTAGGGGGCTGCTCCATTGTCCGTTGAGTCGGCACTGAGCACGAGCATTTCCATGGAGAGTGTAACCTCGGTTACAGGTGAAGTTAACGACGTCATTAAGGTTGAACTCGCTGCCATTGGTCCGCCCGTTGGCCGGGTTGCCGGGGTGACCACAGGTGATCGCTGGTGACAGGTACAGAGAAGTATGGTGAGAGACTGGGGTGGGGAAAAATGTTGATGCAGTACTGTGATATTTTCCACCTCTGCAATGCATCAGAACATAATGAGGCTCTCGAAAGTGGAAGATGTAGTCATTGAAAGAGTGATTTAAAGTCTGAAAGGCCTTGAATTTCATCTAATAAGTGATTCATATTTTTTTTCTCATATGTGTAATGGATTTCAACATTGTGAGGGATATAGTTTCAGCTTTTCACATGAAATAAAAGAATTATAAATTATATTATATTGCAGTTGAATTGCAATAGTTATGGTATCATAAAGTGCTTACGGACGCAGACGGGTGTCGTTCCAGACCACCGATGATCCTGTTGACAGATTCTGACCGAAGTGCCGATGAGCCGATATCCCAGCATGCATTGGTACACCACCGTGTCACGGTAACTGGAGCCATCTCCACTAATGTGGCCGTTGACTATGGGGTCTGGGGAATCACAGTGACCAGCTAGAAGAGACAAAATGATAGGGATTAATACGAGAAAAACAACTTAAACTCTCTTTCCCTTTAAAAACACCCATGCTACCTCATTGTTCCAATACTTTAGGCCTTAAAAGACCAACTCTAGCTCACTGTCTCAACAGTTAGGCTTTAGAAAGGCAAACTTTGCTACTGTAACTGTCTCAATACTCATACTTTTGAATGTCAGGGGAGGGATGTCAGCTGCGTGACCTGCAAATCATCTTTCCAAGCCTGCACAGCTCAACGATTGAAGCCCTATCCATGCAGCAATGATGGATGCACTCGGAGTCCATTAAAATCAGCACATTTAAACACTTTCTTGGCCTTCTGAGTGGCCTAGAAGTGCCGCATTCTTTGATGATTCTTGAGCACATAAATGGCAGGACACATCTTGATAGCTTAGTTTTGGAGAGTCTTTGAATTGCTTTCAAAGCCATTCCAATTGTTCAGACCAATCAACAGCGTGGCACAGTCTAATTCCTGTCCTTCATGTTTTTGTGACTCCACAATTCATAATCTATTTGATGAATTTAGCATTTATTACAGTTTTTTCCCCAATTGATTTGGCACATCTCTTCAAGCTAAGCTCCATGTGCTCTCACAACAGTTAACACGGTCATCTAAACCCTTGATCATTTTGCAAAACTGATTGTAGATTTTTGTTGTTTTTATGCAAAATTCAAAACTAAACCTAGCATTTTCCATCCACTACACACAAATCTCTCCAAACTAATTTCCATCCTGTCAGAATAGTTAACCCAGCTGTCTAAACTCTTACCTCATACCTGACAGAAATAAAACAGTTGATAATGAAGAGTCATTGCTTATAATAGAAGAGTCACTGCAATAAACAGGTTTGTGGTTTCTTTTGAAGCAAACTATGATTGATTGTGTTCATCAATACTTCTAGCTCCTTATCACAAATGTGTAAAAATGCCACATGAAACAAAAAAAATTACATATTATAGTATTTCCAAAATTGTGAGGAACAGACAATTTGCTTACTGTAGAGGAAAATATTTCATCAATGAATTATGGATAAAATTAATTGTGGAAAAAAACAGGATTGTGGAACTTGAAAAACTTGAGAAACATGTTTTCTCATTAGTATTCCTGTGTGAATACAGCTGAAAATATGATCTAGTCAATAGATAATGTGTGTAGTTTTGATGTCAGTATTTGTTTTCTATAATGATGTTATCTGAAAAGGAAGCAACACTTATTTCTGTTTTGAGTCTTTTGATGGCTGTGTTAACTGTTTTGAGAGCGTGAACCTTAGTTTAGAGAAATATGTCAGATCACTAGAGAAAAACTGTAATATGCATAATTCTTGTTTTATATCAAGAAAACGATGGGAGCACTAGACATATTGTAGACACCTTGTTTTGGATGCATAAAGAAAGATGTGTATGAAAGGACTTAAGGTAGCATCAGAATCCATGAATCATAATGAGAAGGTGGCCACGCTTTGATTTATATATTCATCACCTCAAGTGTGCATCCTGCATGAGGCCACTTATTCCCGCATGTAACTCCAGGGCTGGAATTACTGGAGTGGAGTGCGCATGTAAACACCGACTTAATCACTACTGCGCAGTGCTTAACTGAAGGTCTAAATCGAGCCCTTAATGTATTGAGTAATAAAATGTCTCAACAGTATATCATTCGAGTTACTGAGGCATGTGCAGAGTTTATCCCATTTATTGCTGGTTCAGTTTCCAAGGAACTTACCTAGACATCTGCAGCGACCTCATGTATCAATGAAGCTCATATATAAATGTGTACTTTGCGTACACAGGGGATTAGATATATCAGATACTGTGTACTGGCAAATGCAAATCAGTTCAACCCTTTGATTATTGTAAGGGCCTATTGTATTTCATTTACAGCAAATGTACCCCATTTTCAGTTTCCATTCATTCACACCAATTCACCTATTGGATGTACTTCCATTATTCATCACCATGTTCATTTTTTTCCCACACCACAAGCCCATGAGTATGCTTGATTACTATGCCGAAGGGAAATTACATGAATTATCACACTTTAGAACTTGCCAGGGCACCCAGAAGCAGCCTACCGTAGGTTTAGACAGACCACAGCACAGTGTATACTGGTACAAATGATCACATTCACCGCTAGTTCAGTTTTAATGGGCCTTACCTAGACACCTGGTCTCTGCTCCACTCCACAGCCCGTTAGCGCCACACTCTCTGACATGTGACCCCACCAGTGTGTAACCATGGTTACACATAAAGATTGCGGTAGCTCCGAACGTGGTCAACGTCCCCAGTTTGGTACCGAAGGGTGGAGAAGGAAGCTCACCACAGGAGATGACTAATTAATAAAACAAATATGATAAGATCACATGCAATTATTGATAGATAACAGCAGTTACAAATTACATAACATTCTGGCTCTACTGGTATAATTATAGCCTTCAGTGTTTTGCAAACTCTGGGTAGGAACTAAAAGGTGGGTCATAAGAAGCTGTGAAAAGCTGGTGGCTATATTACGCTTCAAAAACCTTCCCAAGTCAATGTAATTTAACGTAGGCTGAATAAAATACTTAAGGCTAGAAGATTAGCATCCTGAATTTAAACAGGGTAAATTTTGTTTGGTTGGCCTATACAACATCTGACTAAATCAGATTTGGGTCATAAGATTTTTTTTAAAATATCCTCAGAGACAAAGTTTGAAAACCACCTGCCAACTTTAAGCATACAGACTTCCTGCACATCACTTCTGGCACTGGAGTCTCACTACAGTGTTATGCTGCCAAATCCTTCTAAGCTGCTGCAACGTAAGTTAGGTCAATTGAAATACTGGATCATGAAAAAATAAAGAAAAAAAATTTAAAATGTGGTGAGATGAAGTTTGAAAACCATTGGTCTAATACAGACTCAATTTTTAATCATTTTTTAAACTTTTCTTCAAGTGTACACATTCCATTTTTTCAGTGGAATGTCATATATTATGCAATACTAAGAAATTCTGTAGCCTATTGGAAAGTTTTCAAAGTCGTGATGTTCTCTTACAACTTGCCTTTATGAAATAAGTAGCAAAGGCACATTGCAGAGTAACATTGTGTGTGACAAGCAAATCTTCCACTATGGCCCACATATACTCCACATTTAGGAAGGATAGGCTATATTCTTTTTAAAATAGTTATCCCAGTCCCAAGACACTGTGCAGTGGTTAAGACCCGAAGGCATTTGGAACCACTCTGCTAACTTGTTTCAATAAAGACAAAAAAAAAATAATACTAAGGGGAGTAGATAAATGTGTAGATCCTCCGCCCAAAGACAGGAGTAGGTTTAGCACAGTACTTTTGTTCCAGGTGTCATTTGCAAGCAAGGACATCGCTCCCTCTGAGGTGTGTCCCCTTCCTACTCTCAAACTAGTCCTGTGGCTGCCAGCGTGATACACGACCATGAACAACAGATGCTATTCTACCAGAGGAATGACTTTACCTGACTCCTCCAACTGTTACACATGTACAAGCGCCAGGGTACGCTCTTTTGATAATAGCTCGACCAAAACAGGTTGTTCCAGCAATTACAGTGCAGTTGTATTCTTTTGATAGCCAGTGTATATAGTGTTTTCATGTGTTCTTTACTCTTGTGTTAAGAAGAAATGTGTGTTTGTGTGGGTATATGTGCTCGTGTTCTTTACTCCTTTGTATTGCTGGTTTCTCTGCCCCTTCCATTAATATTATTGACCATTTGTGTTGACGGTCATCATATTAAGAGCGACATGGTTTTGACTTTGAACTTGAATGGGATCTGGGCAGTGAAGAGTAGACGACCTAACTAGCCAGCATGAAGCCCTGAGCAATACCGCCTGAAGCACTTCATTAAAATGATGCTAACATACAGTATATTTGTACAGAGTCTCCTCTGACCTGTCATATATCCATGTGTGCATGTGTGTGTGTGTGTGTGTGCATGTATATGTCATCTCAATTTAACAAGAATCACATATAGATGAAGCTAAATTTCATCCTGCGTGAGGTGAATAAGTTTACAATACACAATGTCAGAGTGGAGCTTTATAATCTCTTTCAGAGGGGAAGGGGTCAGATGGTTAGTGATCTTGTAAACATTTTAAATGCTGAGCAAATTAAATTTGGTGAAAAATATTGCAGTGGTTGTTGTGTTTTTTGTTTCTGGTAGGTGGAGTGGAGGGCTGTGACGTAAATATATTGGGCGTGTGTGTGCATTAATACTTACTCTTGCATGTTGCCGGGTCCTCAGACCCCTCCCAAGTCCCGTTGGCAAGGCAACGCAGTGTTCGATGCCCCGCCCCCAAATAGAACCCTGCTGAGCATTCCAACATCACAATCGAGCCAAACTCCCCCAGCCAACCAGAGAGCAGGCGGTAGGTCATGTGATCTGACAGCACACCCTCAATGCTCGGGCAGTGGACCGCTGGAAGATAAAATTAAATAAAGTAAAATAGAATGTTCCCTGGCCAACTCACAACTACATTTGGTTCCTATATCATTCCTACACTGATAAAAGCAAAAGAGGAATGACTATCTTCACTTTAAGAATGTGTCATTTGTATGGCAACCCAATCTCGTTTTATGAAAATAAGGACAGTTCCAAGTTCCTGTGTAATTCTTACTTGAATAAGAGTTCATCCCTAAACCCAGAATCAATCAACCTTTCTTTGGTCATTGAGACAGTATGCAACAGCTAAATGTGTATTCTGAGGCTGTAAAAGGTTTGTTTAAATTGGTAAATACCGAAGTAAAATGGACACTGTGGATTATGATTTTTTCTATGTATAAGTCACACTCTTATGGACAGGGGCTTTACTGCCTTGTAATTATAGTAATGGGCAAAAAACATGACTATGGTATGTAAACTTACGTAGACATCTGGGGGGCGTGGCAGCATTACTCCAGCTGCCCTCCTCCAAACACACCGCTGTCATGGCAACGCCAGGGTCCAGGTGGTAACCATGGTTACAGTGGTAGGTCACCTGGCTACCAACAGTATACTGGTAACCATGGAAGCTGCCGTTGCTTGGTGACTGAGGGATCCCGCAAGAGATAGCTGCCAATCAGAAAGAGAAAGGCGTTGAAGGGGAATTTCTCTCAAACCTCATGTCAACTTTTAGAATCATTACTTATCCAGGGAATGTTGACTGCCTTCTGCATACCCATACTGCCTTCCAAAGGCAAACAGCAGTAACTATTTTTTGTGTTTTTAAAAGATCAAATGTCGTGACTCAAGTTTAGATTTCCTTTTAACAAAAATTCGACCCATAGGTGCTACTAAACAATATATATCATCCACTTGTGTACCAAGAATACTTTTGTCAGGACAGGAGATAGTGACGATGAATATAATGGTTTTCTCAGTTTCACTCTTGTCTTGCTCTTACGCAGTTACTGCCCTTTAGCTTTGTAGGGCAGCGTACAATTATGCCCCTTCACTCCTGGGAGCTGCCCAGTACAACCACAATATTGCACTGTTGGCCACTGAGCAGCTCCACTGACACTGAAAACTTCCCATTGACACCAGTGTGTACAAACCAACAAGAGGAGGCTAAGAAGTGTTGTTTTTCAAACATGAAGGAAACAGAACAGGAGAGAGCAAGCTTGTGTGTGTGTGTGTGTATTTCTACCTTGACATAAAGGGGCAGGTATATCCCACTGGTAAAGGCCGTTGAGGTGGAGCCGGCAGGTGGCATTGCTAGAGCCTACCAGGCGGTAACCACGGTTACAATAGAACTGTAGTCTGCTACCTGGACGGAGTTTAGTTCGGTTGACCACGCCCCCATTCACCGGGGGATCGTTAATGCTGCAGTAGGCAGCTGGAGAGAGAGAGAGAGAGAGAGAGAGAGAAACAAATTGACAGAAGTGTTACTCTGCGTTCACCGTTCACAGCAAACTCCATCAAACTAGTATTCTAAAATTTCTTCATTTACTATGAGCTTCTAGTTGTCATGGGTTGGGGAGCCACAGATTATATTATATCTTATAGTTTTTTTTCAATTGATTTGACATATTTCTCCAAACTAAGGTTCATGCTCTCAAAATGGTTAACATAGCTATCAAAACAGGTTCGTATCAAAACAGTCCAATTCCACTGCAGCATGAAGTGCTGCTTTTTCTTCAGATAAGATCTTTATAGAAACCAAACACTGACATCAAAACTACACACATGTCTTCTACTGATTAGATCATATCTTCAGCTATATCCACACAGGAATACTAATGGTAAAATATGTATATCAGAAAGATCCACAATCCTTTTGTTTTTTTTTAGATGTCTACGTTAACTGTTTTGAGAACATGGACCTTAGTTTGCAGAAATGAGTCAATCACTTGAGAAAAAAACTATATTACAATAATCTGATAACAAGGTAAAGTAACTGTAATAGTAATGAGATATCTTTGAGAAAAACAGGATAAACTATTGGTTGGATTACCTGTGTGAAGCAAAAAGGCATAGATTTTATGATTACAGACACTAATCATGTTCAACCTTTCCATTCACACAAACAGCAACTGCTCCCCCAGACAGACTGGCAGACTTGAAATAGGGCTCATTCTGTCATTGCCACCTTTGCCATGATATTTTTCCTCTGAGGTAAGAGACTCAATTTGCTAATTATCTCTGATTTTTGCCTATTTATCCCCCGTGTGCTGGGAGGGATAGCTATTTTGTCATATTTTTAAACCATCCCTGACAGCTACAAACAAAAATGTCTTCCCCTGGGATGCTGAGGAGTTGGTTTATTTTGGCATCGGTTCAATTCAGTCAGGAACACTCTCATCATGAAGGTAAAACCATTATTGTACCAGTGGTTACACAGTTGTATTTGGCGGTACAGGTTCTGCTCCCTGTATGAATCCAAGCAGCATGCTAAAGATTCAGCGGGGAGCGAATCAAACCCCTCCAGGGTTTATAGAGCAGAACCCAGCAGACACATATCACTGAGATATGGAGAATACATAATTCAAGGGACAAGCCTACAGAAACTTACCATCACAAGTACATGATTAATAAGGAACCAGACCAGGAGGAGACTGGGTGGTGGCGGGAGAAAGCAGCACAACCAGTCAACCAGAGGCGTTGTTAGGATCTTGAAACATTGGGGGCTTAGCCCAGCCCAGAAATCTTTAGATTTTCACCTGATAATTGCACCATTTTCGAGTTATTTCAGAGTAAAATGAATATAAGATGTGAGACACTGTGCTCTACCAAAAGGTTCCAGTCAGGTGCGTAGGCTGGCTTTCACAACATGAAATCAAAATAAACAAAATGAGTGCAATCTGAGTTCTCATTTAACTTTGTTATTATTTTTATTTTCAGCAGCAGGAGTAAAACCCTAAGAAAAAATAAGCCTTGACGTTGATGAAGCTCCACCTCCTCTAGCCTCGCCTGCGCCTCGTTGCCTTCATCCTTTTTCTTTTGGAAAAAGCTTCTTATATCCATAGTCTTCAAGTCTTGCCTTAGTGAATTAGCTAGCTAGCTACCACCAGATGCCAACAATGACAAGCCCTGTAACCGGTGCGCTCTCTCTCTCTCTCTTTCTCTCTCTCACGCTCACACAAAATGCGCGCGTGCCAAGTAGTGTGAAGTAGATCTGCTGCTTGAATGACACACAGAGGACCCAAAACGTACTTGCGTGTTTGATCAACAATATCATATTATTTTCGAGGGCTTTAATGCATGATTGGAATGACAGATGAATAGATCCGGGGCTATTTTTTTATTATTCTTATTTTTGTAAAAAAAAAATATTTTTTTTTTATATCCGGGACTATTCATAAAACATTCGGGGCTGTAGCCTCGGACGCCCAGGCCTAACGACGCCGCTGCAGTCAACAACAGCATGGCAAGTAGGAACTGGATGAATGAAGAGCTGGCAGCTTAAATGGACCGCCTTGTTTGAAGTGCTGAATGTGATTGGTGTTTGTTTGGATCAGCTTATGTGGTGCACTTTAAATGCGAAAGCCACACATACTTGATCTGGAAAAGTAATAGCTTTGTTCTCACATATGTTGATACTCGGAATTGACATGGCCAATTGCCAGAGCTAATTTTCCAGAATGGACACACCAGTGCACATGACTCCTAAATGGAAGTGAAAGTTCCAGAAAACAAAGACTCAACACTAAACGGAAGGTGGGATTTTGACCGGTGGGATTAAATGGGTTAAACAGAGATAACATACAGATATATAGGGAGAGAGAGAGAGAGAGAGAGAGAGAGAGAGAGAGAGAGAGAGCAATTTGAAAGTGGAACATGAAGCCACTACTGAAGCAGCGAGGCTATCTTTGCCTTTGGAAAGGTCAGTGGATAAATGAACGTGTTACAATTAAGAATAGTGGCACCAAGGTTATTTCACTGCTGCGGCAAACATGGAGAATGTAAAGAATGATAAGGAAAAAAACGCAGCAGTGAGTGTTACAATCCAAGCTGTGAGCACTAGGCGACAGAAAGTCACACACACACACACACACGCACACACACACACACACACGCACACACACACACACACACACACACACACACACACAATGCAAAAAGCATTCATGTTCAATGAGCTGGCAAAGTAATATAACATATTCAGGTTACAAGCAATTAACAAATATACTCATTGGTTCATCCACACAGCAACAAGACAGAAACAGTATGCAGTATGCAGGTATCACTATATGACATAATATAGATATATACAATAAATAAATAATCTGCTATAAATAACCCTACAAACCAACAGACACCAAACATATTTTTACAGCAGAAACTGGATATAGAGAGCCAGCAGAAAGACCTTCTGACTCGCTTCTGTCACAAGCCCAAACAGGATCAACTTGAGTGCCATTGTAAGCAAGAGATTGTATTTTCTATGACTGGGGATGATGGTCACTTCACTGCATAAAACCCATGATTGAGGGCCAGTCGAAAAACCGCACAGTTCAAATTTAGCAAGGCCTATGGTTAGAACACAAAAACATGACAATGTTTCAGTGTCTCTGTGATGTTAAATGTCTGATAAGCTGGGGCCACCATTTGAGATTTTGTTCGCAATGCCACAAGCCCAGTCGAAATGACTGTCAAACACACCAAAGACTGATTGTATTATCAAGGTAGGCTGTCAGATAGACCTCCGTATTTCTGTGAGCTGTCTGTAAAGTGCGTGCGGTGCCAAATAACAGCCAAGGCCGAGCCAAATGGTGATACTCTCCAGTATTGATGACAGATAATACCATAGTGCTGGCAAGAAACTGCAAAGATATGAAACCAATTGTCAAATGAACAAATCAGACTTTCTAATTTCCTTTCTCTCTTCATATTAACCTGATAAACTAAAAAGAACATTTCCAGTTAGAAGTGTTCCAGGTACATGGAGCCTTGATGATGCATCAATTTATTTTCACAAGGGGAAAGGGGTTGGGGTTGGTTATTTGGACTAGTGACTAGTGATTAGTTTGGCCAATGTTAGTCCTCCTCCAAGATGCTTCAAAATAGCAGGGTGGATAAGAATCCCTGCTTGTGAAAGCTGAAATAACTCATACAGTTGGCACTGATATTGTGGGGAACTAGTCCCCTTGTTTGCCTCCAAAACCAACACCTATGTTATAGGTTTCTTCCCCGTCATGCAAATAGAGCATATTTAAATTTCATGCTGAATTTGAATTTAAAAGAGAGAAAGAGAAAGCAAGTGACAAGCAGCAGGCAGGCAGACACATGCATCGTATCTTGAAGCCCTTAGCAGTGCCGTTGTTAGGCCAATGTAGACAGACAGATACACAGATAAACAGAATAGCTGATACCTGCATATCAGATTTTGAATCCTCTCTTAATGGTAACATATTCAGTGGATGATTGTAGACTGACAAACAGGCAGACAGAAAGATAGAGAATAATAGACAGATGTATACCTGTATATCGTATCTTGAATCCTCTCTTGTTGGTTGCGTGGTCAGTGGACCATCGTAGATACAGCTGGTTTGTTTTAGATGTGAAGTTTAGTTGAGACGAGTGGTTACCGCTCAGAGCGACCAACAGGGGGCTCTGTCCTGAAGATCCTACAGAAACAAGCCAATAGGACGTCAGAACTGCTGCGTGTGTGTTTGTGTGTAAGTACTTATGTGTGTAAGTGTGTAGCTAGGATAAAATTAGACAAAGATTACTTGCTTCATATGTGTGACAAATATTACTAAAGAACTTTCAATATTCTTACAATCTTCCAGATAAACATTAACCTAGCAAGCGAGACCGTAGCGAGCCGTAGCTGGAAGGTGACGGTCTAGAAACGTGACATGGTGCTGAACATGCGAATATGAACAATGTGCTCCAATCGGAATTAATTTTATTGGTTACCAGATACCTTCACTTAACCGAGTGTAGGCAGCATCATTAAGTTGCTACGCACACAGAATTTACCTGATGTACAACAACAATGTAAATATTGATGCCCATCATTTGGAGCAAGCAGCAGACAGCTTGGCCTTGTTTTGAAAGCCAAACAGATTGCCTACTGAGGGTTACTTTTAAAAAGATTCTTTTAGATGTTGCACAGTCCCATTTATTTTCAAGTTCTGCCCACACAGTCTACATAAACTTTTATAAATTGAATCAGCTGCAACGTTTGCACCTGTTGACATTTTCTCTCTTGACAATGACAAGATGAACCAGAAAGAAAATGCTCCAATCACAACACCACCTGCCTCCTCTATAATGATGTAATATCAAAGAAAGTCCAAAGAGTCTGGTTAGGACCAGGCAAGATAAACACAGACAGACAGAACTAAGCAGGAAACACACATCAGCTGGATACATGCTCATTCCTGCTTGTGAATTCCTATACAGATCATATCTTTCAATTCGGTTGGTAGTAAAAAAACAAAAGATTTAAATGTCTCATTTGTATTCTTGTTGGCTTGTCATGATGTTTGTTATGACTTTTACATACTTGGCTGTCTCCACTGTTAACAGACCTAAAACGAGAAGAACTGATACCCTGTACCCTGCAAATACCCTCTCAAAATACTATTAGTCTTAACTTGTGTTAAGACTAACAGACTAACTTATGAAGGCTTTATTTCCAACATGCAGTATAGCCATTTTGAGTGGAAAATCATTACCTAAAGTCCATCATTCTGTCTAAATTACTGTCCAAATGATCGAGTCTGTAAAAGTGGTAAAACTGTTATATTATCAACCGAAGACATTAATTAGCTACTCCTTGAAATTTTGTGCAATCAATGATTTGAGAGAGTCACATTTTCACATTCAGCTCGTTGATATTTCATTTTAGAATGAGGTTCTTCGTGTCCATAAAAAAATGAAGAAAAACTAAAAAATAAGAAAAAGTACATTTCAAAACACATAATCAGCTCTGCATAGGTACAAATTTACCATTATACAATTGTATATAAGCACAGTGAATTGCAACTGAAGCATCAACAAGAAACTAGTGCAGAGGTGATCCTGTGTGCGGAGGAATTTACATGTTTTTATGGACTTGGAGCCTCTGGGGGACCATTTTCTATCGTGCTATACTTCATAGACCGTAACATTAAAAGTGTGTGTGCGTATGTATGTGTGTGTGTGTGGGAGAGAGAGAGGGAAAGAGAGAGAGAAATATATGTACCATCAAAAATCTCCAGTTCGTCAAATTGTTTCTCGCTGTGGAACATCTCAACATAGATATTGATTGTGTAACCTGGGAAACGAGAATAAAATTATTTATAGCCACATATAGCATAGCGACCAAAAAGTAGCAATATGCAATAAAACGTACACAAAGTGCATACAAAACACCTGCACACACACACACACACACACACACACACACACACACACAATCACATACGCACACATCCTTGCATCCTTACACACACATAATTCCTCCTCCTCACACACAACCTTACACATACACACAAAAGTGTAAAGACACACACACACACACACACACACACACACACACACACACACACCCTCACACACTGTACCTGGCAGCATACGTAGCAGCCAGGAGCATGTCTGGCTGTTGGGGTAGTTGCTAGGATACCCGGGGCTTAGTATCACCCCCGACGACGAGGACCGTTCCTCATTGGCTGGGCACTGGGCTGGAGGGGTAACAGACACAAGCCAATCAGATTGATCAAAACACAGAACATCTACCCGGTTTCTTTTGTACATTTGTAGCTTCCAGCAACATTCTTTCCCCTGTTCTTTTCACTTTCACTTCACTCCCCCATCCTTCCATCCATCCTCCTGTTCCTCCTTCCCTAGCTACATCACTAATCACTTTCCTCCCTCCAACCCAGCTGCAAAAACAACCCTCTGCCTGATGGAGTTTGAGTTTTAAACCACTTGCTTGCAGTGGCAGAACTTTTTCAGCTAGAAGGGTGGAGGTCATGATCGGACCCAAAGAGAATCTGTGGACTTCTGAAGCATTTGTCCCTTATTAGCCGAAGATGTTGTGCACACAGATTTTGCAGCAGTTAACATTCACCCGCTGAAGGCAACATTGCCCATCTTTGCCTTAGAAACTTGCTCATTTATCATGGCCTTGAGCACTAGCACACACTGGAGCCCTCTCTCAATCTTTCTGTCTGACGACTGCTTACGTAACAAGTTTTCACACAAAAGGAGCCAAGATCTAAGTTGTCTGGGGGAGCTCTTCGGCTGCGTGTCCTCTCCTAACAGCGCTGTCTTCTTTCTCTCCTGCTTTACAATGTAAAGGACACTCTGTTGTTCATTCCAGACGGTGGTGAGGGCTGAGCATATCTTTAAGGCTCGGCTTTAGCAGTGAAAGAAAACAAACATTTCAAGTTCATCAAAAGAGCACTTCAAACAGGTTTTCAATAGTCTCACAGAAATATCAGGAGCCACTAGTACTTCCCAAACCGCTGTTTTAGCACTGCTAGCTTAAATTGAGGTGCTCCTTTCATGGGTCCTATGCCTGCAACCATGATAAACAGCTGCAGTACTGATTGAACAGATTCAAAAACAACTCTTGACTCTTGAAGAAATGACAAAGAAGAATATTTCTATTACCAAAATAGTTTATCCAACTTTTTCAACTTCAGCACACTGCAGACTTGGACTGCTGGCCAGCAAAAATGCCGGTCTCAGTGATTTAATTTTGTATTCAGTCTAAAAAAAATCTAAATTTTCTTGCTGTAATTGCAAAAAAATCTGACAGTGAGGTAAGATGATTTTAAATACTCCACTGTAATTTGAATTGACACAGGTGAGGCAAATCCCTTCATTAGTTTATATGAAAATAAGGTTTTAATATAAGATTATATAGGAGGTAGAAGGTATATTTTGCTTAGGTGGAACATATTGAGCTTTTAAAGGGAAACTCCACCCTCAGATACTGTAATCTTACACTGTTATGTATCATCAATCTGTGATGTTCAGTGCATTCCAGCGGTTACTTTGTGATGAAGTGTTGTGATTTATTTTTTTGGTGTAGCCATGTTCCCTCAACCTGCCTCGTCTACTTATACTTCAGTTAGTGATTGTCTACATTTTCCAGAAAGCCTTTCAACAACCTCCAGAGAACTCACCTGAGTTTGTATTTAGCTGGATTTTTTACGTGTAGAAGAGCAATAACGATAGCAAGAACAGCATGAACAGCAAGAGAGCAAGAGTTTCTACTTGAGAAAAAGTAAGTCTCACACGTCTTAGTCACAATATCCATGTTAATTAGAGTAATAAATCAAACCTCAAAATGGACCCATAAATGCAATGTATGTCGCCAATAGCTGTTTTTTTTTTTTTATAGTGTTACAGTGTTTTAGGGAGGATTTTTTCTTTAACAAATGCACCTCCAAAGGAGTTCAGGGGCAGTCAACTCACAACATTGAATGCCTTTACATTTAAATTTTAAGTATTTAGTTGATGCTGACAGCTGCCCTAGGCACCTAGTGTCACCAGCATATTGGCATTCAAGCAAAATATCTTGCTGAAACATGACCCTGGACACAGATTAAATAATACTACCTGCATCTATTTGTGTTGGTAAATGTGGTCTAATTATGATCTTTAAAGGTCCCATATTCTACACTTTCCAGTGTTTTATTTTATGTCTTGAGGTCCATTCAAAGCTGTTTGTGTGGTGTCATGTACCAAAAACACTCTCAATCCATTTTTACACGTTCATTTTCCAGCATCTCTCTGAGCCTTACCAAGAACAGGCTGTTTCTGTTGCTGTGCCTTTAAGGCTTGTTAATATTAATTGATTCGCTAACCGTTTCAAGAGTGAAACCTGAGACCACAGCCTGGCAGCGTCAGGCAGGGAAAACTCTCCGGTAAATAGACAATGACAACCGCTCAACCACTCAACCGCTTTGAAAAAAACACTTTGTTAGTCTATAATTTCTTACAAAAATGACAATGAGCGAACCTTTGTGACGCCACAAAGTTACGGAAGTCCAAACTGCTCATTTAGAGGCTCGGTTTTCTAATATGGATTGTGTGGATTTAGTTGGCGACCGTGCGTTTTGATACTTTCACAATGTTTAGATAGCACATCCAACTCCTTTATAATCAAAGAGGCAAGGGAAATCCTGTTTTCCACGATATGGGACTTTTAAACTAAATTTCCAAAGCTAAAGCAAGTGATGGTGACCCATAAAAACACTTCCTGGAATTATGAGGATGGGACAACACACATCTACTCACTACACACAAAGTTTTAAACTTGAGTGAAGTCTGATTTACTGTTGCCTTACCTTGACAGGATGGGGGTGGGTTTTCAAAAAGCAAGTGGGAGTTGAGTTTACAGATAAGCTCCGCCTTTCCGACCAGCGTGTACCCAGGGAAACAGCGATACTTCACAACATCACCTAATAGACAGAAAGCAGTGACATCTCTATTAACGTCATCATCATCATCATCCATTTAATGAGCACTTCAGCACTGTTCCTTCATGACGTCTGTGCAAACAAAATTCCTGACTCAATTCCTCACTCAATCATAGCAATAGTTACATTTAATATGTTTATTTGTTAATTTGTAAGTAGACAGCTGCTCCAAAATGGTTAACATGCTGCTTCTGGGCTCAATCCCAGCTTTTCTCTCACTCCATTTTGAAAGACTTAGGAAGTTTGACAGGCTTGCCAGCTGAAAAGGGGTGGTGATTTACCACCTGTCAGTGAGATGTCACGCTTGCTTAAAACATTGCCTGGGAGGGATGCAGTCTGCGAGTTCTCACAGAGGTGCCTCTCCTTCAAAAGTTTTAAATTCTTCAACACTTTTTACACCTTGTCTCTCACGTAATACATGTTTGTATGTGTACTGCAAAATGCATAAGGTAATTGTTTTCCCCATACTAGACCACAAAGTTTAATGTGACAAACAAGCAAATCCCACCTGTCCTTGAGCTTGGTCAAAGATTGTATAATTGGCTGTGAGACTGACCAATAACAAAGCTAGTGCTGTCCCTAGGGAGCTCCCTTCTGGCAGCTGTTGAGAATGTAAAATTTACCAACCCTCAAATATTCTGAATGCTTGTGAGACTTGGAGGTATGATGAGCCAAAACTAGTTCTCCTAAATTGGTCCTTACTCTGTCACAGCGAATGGCTCCATACCTTTGATGTTGCAAACTGAATGCAGCCCTGGTGCTGCTTTGGTGTGGTTAGTGTGGCAACAATGTGTCATCATCTTGGTAAATCAATACACTACTGTTGTATAATCATGTACAAGATATCTGTCGTATTTTGTCAGTGTTCTGTAAAAATATTGCCCGTAAAAGCAATGATAATGTATTTGAAAAGGGTCAAAAATACGAGGGTGCAAATGGAAAAAAGAAAAAAATCAACCAACTTTTCTGAATTTGTGAAAAGCTGACTTTTTCAAGATGCAAGTTTTCTGATATACTTTGCCAGAAGCGACTAGGCTCTGCATACCACTGGCTGGGTAAACTGATTTTGCTGTGGCTTTATGAAATGCCTATTTTTCAATGTTATAGCTCCTGTTGATCTGAAAGGTCACCAAAGCTAAGAGTAAGATGCTTTGAGCAAATCACATAAAGCAGAGCCAGGGGGAAATGGAGAACTTGACAGCAGATTATTTCAGCCAAAATGGATGTGTCGTTTTCAACACGTGTAGCTCGGGACGACACACATTTGGTGTTACATTTCAACACAATATATTATGTAGGCATTGTGCTGCTATTAACACATCTTTAACACATGTAGTGCCAAGATGTAACTATTATAGATGAACAAATAAAACAAATTAAAAAGTTAGACGTATTGCAGATTGTTTGATGATGCACTTCTGTGCATTCAGCTTTTAAAGACTAGAGTTTTTCTAGGTATTCTGCAGAGTAGAGTTACAGATTCTTTTAAAAAAAAAATAGTATTTAGCAATATACATGACTAACCTAATATTCAGATTTAATTATATAGATTCCAATCCAAAACGTCAAGATATAGGCAATTTTTCTCACAGTCTGACTAATTAGGCATTCCTACTTTCTGGAATACCCCCAGGTGTCTTTGTGGCCTAAAATGAATAAAATGTACTTCATAGGTTTTAAACTGACTCACATTTGTAACGTCATGGCACCTTCTCTCTCATCTTTCTTGTCTCTCTCTACACCGTATACTATCTAATGTCTATTATGATGTGCTATATCATTGGGTCATATCATAAGTCAGGATTATTACCGATCTGGAAGTCTTCATCTTCATAGATCATCTCTGCGTTCTCCACAGCAGGGGGAGGAGGGCATTTCTTCAGACGGTAGGCTGGGGAGAGGGGAAAAAAATCTTAATAAGTCACATTAGAATCCAATTGTAAAATACACAGTAAAATGCAACACAATCCACAAAATGGATGTATTATCTTCACAAAGGAGGATGGGGCATTTTGCGAGACAGACAATTGTTACGAGGCACAAATCACATTGTTATTCTTTTCATCTTAGATAGTTCAATCAATGTGTGTGAATTTAAAACTAGAAACCGGAGAACAAAGACTCTGCATCACTGTCCATTCCTGAAACTGAACAAAGTGTTTATAAGCATCTCAAAAACAACAGGTGCAATGGCCAGGTTGGACTGAGCATCCATCCTGAGAATGGGACAGTGAGTGTGATGTGTGATCTTTATTATTTTAAAGTTGGGCAGTTCTTCAGGGGGCAGCTGTGCTTGTAGCTTGGCAATGTTATAGAGGATATTATTATGTTTGCAACCAGCACTTCTTAGTTCTAGAGATGGGGGCAGCAGCAAAAACCCCATAGTCCAACTTGAATAAACCCTATCTATGGCTGCGGGTGGCATGAGGATCTGCAACTGGCTGGTTGAAAATGTAGGAGAGAACAGTACGTACAGTCCTGGCACTATAACACAATAATCTAACAAAAAAATAAAAACAAGCTAAAACATTTGCAGAACAAATTGAAGAAAATATATAGCACATATGGTGCTGTTTCTGTCAGGGTGGCCTTGTGGGTAGAAAGGAACACTAAATGTGGTTTAGTTCCCCAGCAACAACAGTGCTCATCTCTGCATTTGAGCAAGGACATTAAACGTAAATTCACACTCAAAGAATTGAGTTGGTCCTCACTTGAATAAACAAACAACAAAACAGCATCATGGCTTTATCCATTTTAAATAGATAGCCATTTTTCTATTTTCTCTGCCTGCATACTGAGGAAAACATATCAGTTTTTCTACCACAGTGAAAAAAATGAGAGACAAATGTTTCCAAGTGTGTACGATCTCTCCTATTTTCTAGTAATGTTCCACTGGTTCCACAAACAAAAACATATTCTGACCTTAAGAAACTGATAGAGTCTGGTGGCTTTTCAATTAAACCCTCAACTTCTAAATGAATACAGAGACTTGGATAGTTTGAGTGTTTGCCCTCAGAATGAGGTCTTTGGGCTTTTAGAGAAAAATGCACAGTGATTTGTTGCAAAATGTTTCTTGGTGGGGTAGAAAACAGCTGAAAGCGCATCAGTTAGACCTATTCAGACCTGTATGGGTTCATTTATTCTCCTTAAGAATAGGAAGTTTGGAGTAATAGAGAAAAGAGTGGAAAAAAAACACACACACTAGTGTTTCTCCCAAATATTCTTCTCGACTGAGTGACCTTGCATTCAATAGACTTATTCAATGGCTGTGGACACACTAATACCCACTCAGAGGCCACACTAGGACTGGGTGTTGTAAAGCACTATCCATCAGTACTATAATGATTTGTGGTATTGGCATTAATTATAAGGCATCAAAAGGTACTGAAGGGTATCGAGAAGCTTCAAAATGGTCAATTCCTACATCAAGATCTAAAGTTTTCTTATTCTGTATGGAATTGTCTACTGAGGAAATCAATTGGGCGAGGTCTAATTCAACTTACAAAGGCAGATTCAACAAAGAAAGGTATTCACAAAAGTAGAACCAGCATTGAAATTGAAGTATTTGAATCGATGTCGGTATGGATGTTTTTTTTCAGGATAAGTAGCCCCATTGCACACTATTTGGAAAACATCTCCTGGAGAGATTTAATCCATGAAATCGACATTTAGATGTGAAAGGTCTTGTTTTAATGTCCCTGTTAAGACGGTGTTTCCCCCACCATTGTTATGGACACGCACACAGTGTTTAGAGAAATATGATTCAAAACCAACCACTGACAATGCGCTATAAAATTTCACGATTTGCATGGATGTCAGTGGGGGAGAAAATCCTATTTTTCTCAATTATTGAAAAAGCTGACTTTATAGATACAAGAGGTTTTTTTTTACAGGACATCGATTTTATGATTGTTATAATGGTAGAGGAAATACGGTTTGGAAAAACCCTCCTGAGCAATCTTTAATTCATGACATCGACATTTCGATCAGGAGGGCTTTTCTTTTCACATCTTCATGAGGCTTACGTTTCCCCATCCGTCGCTGAGAATCCCATGTTATAGTGTCTGTATGTGTGTAGTAGCGTTTCCCTGCTATGACTGTGAATCAGACTTCTCTAAAAAAGAAGTATATGGACGCCGTTCCATTGAGATCTCCCCAAAGCCCCGCAAATAGAACTGTAATTCAATGTCTGACACCGGAACATTTGCTGTGTGTGTGTGTTGTGTGTGTGTATGTCCACAGTGGAAATATGGTATTTATGGTATAAAGAACCCTCCAGTTGAGAAATAGAAGTGCGTCTGCCTGTGTCTGTGTGTGTGTGTGACTATCTATATAGGTGTCTGTGTGTATAAACAAAATATTTACACACTCACATATGAGTGTGTATATATACTATATACAGTATCTCTCATAAGAAACATGCATAAGAAACAAAAGAAGCGTGTGTGTGAGAGTGTGTGTCTGTACCATGGAAGTTGAGTATGAAGAACCCTCCGGTTGAGAAGTCAGAATGAAAGCGGATCAGGACTTTTGGGCTGGCACTGTAGGCTGATTCTAACGCTGTGTTGCCACTGAAGACTCCCAGTTGAGGACTGGACGCATCTGGGCCGTCCCTAGAGGGGAAGCGAGAGAGGAAGAGAGAGAGAGAGAGAGAGAGAGAAAGAGGGGTAGAAAAACAGGCTGATTTTAATGCCGTGAAGACTGCGAACATCTGAACCACTGCTAGAGACAGATGGACAGAGAGAAACAGAGAGGCAGATAGTAGTGGACAGACAGATATAGTTATATGATGTAGTGTTAATTGTTTTTCAGATTTCCTCATCAACACACTACCTCTACACTGCAAAATTATGACAAGTTCAAAAGTCTTTCTTGATCTTGTATCATACTGTATCTTGACAGTGATATGTGTTTTTCTGTGGTAGTGTTAAATTACCTCTTCTTATACAGCCTCGGAAAAGCACATATCACTGATGAGGTATGATATAAGAATTCAAAATGCTTTATTTAACTAGTATTTTCCATAGCTTTGATCTCTAGAAGGATGCAAGAATGTAGGGATAGATAATATCCCAGAAATATTATGTTTTTTCATATTTTTGAGAATAAAATGATATTTGACAGGAGCATTTCAGGAGAAATTAACACTTCATGAAAAGTACATGACTCTAGTTACACTTTGCGACTTCTATGAGGATGTGGTCTGGCTCATCAGATCACAGTGAAAGCAAAATTGGATTTGGGAAAGTGTAGACCTGCCCAGTTAATGCGTCAGGGATTGGGACCTCTATGAACTTTCAAGATGCATGTTATGAATTAACAATTTTGCTTTTACTAACTGGATTGAATCACAGAGAAGAAGAGAGACCAAAAACAGCCTTTGCTAATAGAGTTAAAAAGCTATTAAGTTTACAAGCTTGTTCATTTACAGGGTTTTAAAACCATTGTAGTTTTTGTGGGGTTTTTTTGTTTGTTTATTTTTTTTATTTCTAACCAGTTCAATGAACAAAGCCCTTGGATTAAAGGCTTAACTTTACTCATTAAATATTTAATGTTGTTGAACGGTTACATTTTTAAAAAGTTTCTAAATGGCCAATTTTAGGCGTTTTAATGAACAAGCCATTGGATTAAACAAGGGTTTTAAAATTTTTATTCATGAAGAGTGCCTGGGCTCTCTAGGCTCCTCAATAATTCAAGGTCTTCTGAAGGTGTTGGAGCTCATTTGATGAATCAAAATGTGCAATGTGGGTCATTTTAATCAAAACATGAATTTAGAACATTCTGAGTCTATTTTTGCTTCATGAAAAATATAGAAACCCATTGGCAATATTTCCTTCAGTCCAAAATCACATATGGCGATTTAATTAATCAAAACGTGTATTTTGGGGCCTGTGTGTGTAACATTATTTCTGAAAAATGTAGCAATCCATCAGCACTTCACTATTTGACATACAAAACTTGGACTTGGCTCATTGTCCTCAATGAAATCAGAATGTGCTATTATTGTGAAACCCATTTAATAGTCAGTAGCTTCAAGGCTAGAGATATGAACTCCAGAGCAAAAGGCTGCTGATTTGAATCTCAACACCAGCTGAAAAAATGTAGTCAGGCAAAGTGAATGAGATATTCCCCCAGGTATTCAAGTCTGTAAGTGTGAATGAGCCAGGGCAAGTATGCCTTCTGCCTTTGCTATGGAAATAAAGCTTGAAAAATACATTTGCTCACCAATTTATTAGGAATGAGCATTTTCAAGTTCTTTCATGGTTGCAATACCTGCATTTTTTTAGTTTAGGTTTTTGTTTGGTTTTTAAATTCTAATTCCTGGCCAAAACCTATGAAAACATTTGCTAAAATGACACAGCACACAATAAGTGAAGGTTTTCTTTTCAATACATTATGTCCATTTTGAATAAACACTGCCTATGATGAGGCTACATGAACCGTGACTGGATTATCAATTCAAACTCGATCAAATTACTTTACATGCAAACTGTTAGCATGCAAAGATAGTTGTTTATACTGTCACACAGCATAAAATCATCTAACTGGGATTGATTGTTTTTTTTGTTTTTTTTGCTGTTGATGTCTTAACTTTCCTTAGGTAATTTTATTTTCACAACAGTAATCATTTTGTAAGAGCAAAGGTCAGCTTTTTCAGTTGCAGCATGTCTCATTTTGGGATGAAACTCTTCACGTTAACCATTACAAGTTGTGTATTGAATGAAAATTATGCCCCAAATCAACCTCATATTAACCCAACAGCTCACACAGGGCATGTTGCGTCTCCTCCTCTCTCCTCTCCACTTGAATGCAAACTTCCAAACAGACGGGAACAGTCAGAGGCCTAATTCAGGACAAATGCAGCGGTCACAATCGCATGCTCTTATGAGTTCAATGAGGCAACGTCTGTTACCCTATGCTATTAAGATTTCATTGCTGATGCACATAATTAAAAACATTCTAACTGAAAATTCCATCCTAAAAAGTTTCAGAGAGCCTGTGTTCATAATTTGAATAAGGTGTAGCCCATTAATTCAGTGTAAGCCTATCCCACCTCCCAACTGCTCCCACCTCCCACCCAAAAAGCTCATTCCCAAGAGCCTGGATGAAACACATTCTGCTAATTAGTACATTCAGTCAAGGGCACTCAAAAGAAGGTAAGAGGAACAAAACTTGCTCAAAAACAATGCTGCCATACACCACAGAACTCTGTATTCGATAGGATTTAAGGAGTAAAGACGAGCAGTGAGTGCATGTCTGTCAAAAGGAAAGGTGGCTAAAGTCAGTGATGCGAGGACCTTTGATCTGACTGACAACAACTGGAAGGCAATTACGGATGTTCTACCTGTGCTGAAATCACTGAGGTGCACAACTACAGCTTTCTGTAGTGCAATAAAAGAAAAGTCTTTCATTGAAAATATTTGCAATGACAGTTACTAATGTGAATTTAATCTTGTGTTTATGATCTTGAAGTAATTAGTAATATATTTATTAGACAGAACATGAAATAAATCCAATCATCAAATCAAATCCAAAGATTAAATCAAAGTTTTATCTTTAATGACCATTCAGATATATGAAAACCAGACAACTCATACCCCTAAGTATCCCTGTCTTCATTCTGAGCCTCCAGTGACTCCCCAGTATGTTCATGAGCCTGAGATGTACAGCAGCTCGACTGAGCAGTGCAAGAGGTCCATTGTGAATGCACTAATCTCATATTACAGACATGTTGTGGTACCTATGCAATCTATAAGAAATTTCATATTTTTCTCCTCCAAAAATGTGTCAAAAACACATGTATCACCAGAATCAATTTGCAACTGCAAAATAACTTTGTACTGAGCCTGTTGACTCTCCACAGCTATATCCGTGGCCCTGGTAGCGGGTGAGATTGAAAAGGAGCAGTGGGCCATTGTAAATGTATTACTTTCCCACTGCCTGCATTTCAACTGCTCACTCCCTAGAGCTTGACTCTTGAGCCTGAAAATTCAAGCCTGACCTCACCCAAACACCAAACATTTCTTTCCTAACCCAAACCAAGCCCAAGCTGTGATGGCTTTTCATGAGTCCAACCCCAACTTGCGTCTAATATTTTTTTTCAAAAAATTTTACTTTTCAGTATTATTCTGAAAAGTAAAAAGGATGCAAACTCAAGCCATGAAGTGAGAAATTTATCTTGACCCAACCCAAACCTGTCAGATCCAGTCGAGTCCCGTTGGATTTGCGAATCAAGCTCCACCACTCCCTTCATTACATTTCCCACTCCCCACTGAATCTCATCATTACTGCCAGAGTTCCCCAGCTCTCTCCAAGTCTGCGAACGGCCATGGAAGCGAGCTAGATTGAATTGGTCAGTGGCCCCATTGTAAATGCATTACACTCACACTCCCTGTATTACAATCCTACCTCCACACTGAATCCCATTATTACTGCAGGAGAGTGTGTGTATGCGTGGCACAGAGTATGTATGTGTGTGTGTGTGTGTGTGTATTAGGAGTGTATGGTACTGTGATCTCTGTGTAGCTGGGCTCTATCAGCCATGCCATCTGCTGATGAGTATGTGTTTGTGTGTGTGTGTGTGTGTGTATGTGTGTGTGTCTCCCTGTATGATAGAAACATACATAATTGACACATAAGTTGATATACACCCTGTTATAGACAAGTGTGTGTGTGTGTGTTTGTGTGTGTGAGAGAGAGAGAGAGAGAGAGAGAATAAAAAAAGAGGTATAAAAGTTGATACAGCTCCACCATCTTTTAGTGTGCAGGGAAGAGAAAGTGTATAAGTACATCCCAGACTTACCAGGCGGTGATGCAATCAGTTCCAGGATAAAGGGTAACATTGAAAAGAATCTTATGCACCTGTGTGTGTATACGTGTGTGTGTGTGCATGTACGTGTGTGTGTGAGTGCACCCAGACTTACCAGACAGCGATGTAATCAGTGACAGGCTCTGTCTGCAATAAGGTAAAGTTGATATAGACTCCATGTCCATGGGGAACAGTGATGAGCCAGCTGCAATCCTGGGAGTTGGGGTATTCATTGGGGTACTGAGGTGAATAGATTGTCCCGTTGTCAGCCGTAACATTATAGCCACAAGGAGCTGTAGAGAGCAAAGAGGAATAAAATTATCAGTCTGTCTATCTATCTATCTATCTATCTATCTATCTATCTATCTATCTATCATTATGGTTTAGAAATGTAAATAGATCACTTTCGCCTGCCACATTAAAACTGCAAGCATCAGGAGAGAAGAGGCGCATGGAGGACAGAAGTGATGATGAGAGCATAACCCGATGACAGAACACCTGCAGAACGAGTCCAGCAGGGAAACGCAGCTCGCTGAAACCTTTGCACCAGCTGTTCTTTTGCTTTAACTGTAGAATATGTGGAATGTGTATTAGTAGTAGTAGTAATTGTAGTAGTAATAGTACTAATAGTAGTATTGCTTAGGCTGATGATACATAAATAATTCAGGTGACAAAGGTACGTTTCTTACTTATTCCACTTTCATTGTCTTCCACAGTTTTGGCTGCTTGTAATATTGGTGAAACATTTTCAGTTGAAGCTGACAGCAGGTCAATCGGCATAACAGCATTTGCTAAATGCCTAAAATATAACATGTAAATCGTCCATGCGTGGATGAGGCTGAGGGCTTGCTACATACACTCAACTCAACTTTAACTCTTCTCACACTATGAACCAAATTGTACAGTTCGTTTACAGCTTCATTTTCATGACCCTACAGACCATGAACCCACTCAAAACACATTCTAAAATTTCAAAAATACATTGATGTCAGAAACAAATATCTGAATTATTTTCTTCATTCCTGACTCTCTTCCAAGGAAAGTAGCTACTGGCTTCTCAAAGAGTCACTAGAAGTCGCTACTTTGCATATGAATACATTTGCTTCAGTTCCCGACTCCCCGCTCTCAGCAGAGGCTTCGCTGTGTGGGAAGTGCTGTGACCACCAGACCTCTTTGGATTAGACAAGCAAGTAGTGTAAATAGGCATCCAGCTGTACAGATTTGCTGCAAATTATTTTGGGAGTCCACACATTAACATTTGTTCCAATGGTCAAAAAAAAGTTGTTAGATTTGTCGCTAGTTGCTTTCTAGAAATAAAGTCATGAGGAGGCTCTTAATAGTTGCTATATTTCGTGACAAGTTGGCAACAGTGAGTTTACTTTAAGACAAGGTTTTCATCTGAGAGTAGTGAGAAACTTAACGTCAACGTCTGTTTCTATTTTATATTTTATATTTTAATAAAAGCAAACAGGCCTGACATTCATATTCCTGATAGATGAAGCACTTCAAACAACTGTACACAACAAACTGTTCACACACACCAGCCAGACTGGTCAGATATATGCATGAAGCCGATTTCAGCTGTTAATGAAACAAAACAAAAAGTAATGAAGCGAACCTAAACTAAACAAAATCTCACTCAATGTAATTGGTCATATGGGACATCTGATCCTGCTTTTAATTGGCTGATTGATTGCTAGGTAGACTCTTACCCTCACAGCGTGGAAACGGGTGATTCCACTTCCGGTTGGTCCCATGCTGGCACGTTAACACTGGATGTCCAATCAAAATGTAACCAGCGTAGCACTGAAAGGTTATTGATTGGCCAGCGCTGTAGTCAGTGTTGATGATGTCACCGTTGGGAAAGGGGGAGGGGTCCTGGCAGTTTTGAAGTTGATAGGCTGAAAGACAGAGATGGAGGGAGATGACTGCACAGGTTGAAATACTCCAATTTACTTTCAGGTTTACTTTGATCTTAAAAGCTTCATTTATGCAGGAAAATAAAACAGGAGAAAGAGAAAATCAAAATAATCAAAACAAACTCGAAACCAAACAACTAAAAACATAAACAGATATTCAAATAAAATGGGAATTAAAAAAAAAAAAAATTAAAATCAAATAAGCTGCTCTCTGGCTAACTAGACAGACAGGCAGATGGTCATACACAGACAGACACAATATCTTGTATAGAATAGAATATCTATATATATTAAGCAATATAGCACTTGTGGATTAAACACTGGTCTTGCAATGAACTGCCTTCTCGTGTTTCATCATGCATTCCTCAATCTGTGTCTCGCTCTCTTTCAGTCCCTGTTGCTCCCTCGGCTTCTTTCCTTCCTTCTCTCTCTATCTCTCCTCACATGTATGCATGACATGACAGCACTTGCTTGTGGAAATGTCAGCATCAAAGGTCTATTTAGCGGAGAACCTCGACTGCCACCAGTGCCACCGCGCTGTCTTCTCCATCTTCTCTTTCCTTCTCACTCTTTTCCCCCCTCTCTCTCTCTCTCCATCTTTATCTGTTTCCTTCTCTCTTCCTCCCCCTCTCCCACTCTATATATATATGAAGGGTTTCATTCTAAGACACTATATATCCATTTTGGAAAAAAAAATGCTACCTGAAATTCATCAGGCAATATTTGAGACACATAAATGATTCTGTCGTCAAAAATGAACTGTAAATAAGCAAATGTCTTACGGTGATAATGTGCTTAACTTTCATGCCAGCAGTCAATATGGGAGAGGGAGAGTCTTTTTTTTAATGGAATAAATGTAATTTTTGAACGAAAACACACACACACACTTTATATATACTGTATATATGAAGAGTTTATACATATGGGTTTGTTTTTATATACAAATGCATGTGGCTTCATTTTTGTGTGTGTGTGTGTGTGTGTGTGTGTGTGTGTGTGTAAGGAAGCCTTGTTTTAGTCATGCTGGCCAGAGTGCATCTCTTGTGTCTTTGATGTGAAGCAGCTTAGGTCTACAAGTAAAGCCTGCTGGACAGGATGCCACTCCATCACAGAGGCTTACCAACAATCCATCTCTTTTAATGATGACAAGAAAGCCATGAGGTCCAATTTTTAAGTCTTTAGCATGCCAGGGAAGCTCAAAACCTCCTGGTATAAATATTTTATTCATCCTACCCTTCATTTCTTGAAGTTGGGAAGACTTTGGTGTGGTGGCTTAGGTGTAATATAGCCATTAGTTTTGGATACCAATTTCTTCAGAATTTTTTGAGGGCCCATTTCATTGTTTCCTTGGGATCCTAGCTAGAGCTTGGAGAACTAAATTATAGACTCACCCTGTTCCATCAATTTAAATCCAGGTCTGTTCTCTGAGTATCCACTGTATGAGTTTCAAGGAGAATAAGGAGGCTTTGAACCTGGAGTGATATCTCAGGGTTTGCACCATTTTCTATCCATAGTCATTAGCCAAAATAAACAAACCCTAATTGGGTAATTTCACCTGTAAACTCACCCTGATAGGTCAATTTGAACCCCGGCCTGTTTTCTGAATGGTCACTGTAGAAGTGAATGATTGTCAAGTGGGTGGTGCTTAGCAGAGGGGGCGGGATCTGGGAGCCAGTAAACTGTCCAATGAGAGCCGAGCTGTGCTGTGGTCCCGCCCTCACTTCCAGGAAGTCATGGTTGTCCTCTGAGGAGAAGTTCTGGAACTGGATATGGGCTCCTAGAATACACACACATAATATTATGTTCTAACACAATAGGCTATGCATAATAAAAATGTATAAGAATAAAGTAATGATAAAGTGATGGTTAGGCCCAAAAGGAATCTAGACATATCTTTAATTTTATGTGGTATATTTGGCTTAAAATCTGTGGGAGATGTCATATCATATCATATCATATCATATCATATCATATCATATCATACCATATATCATATCGTATCATATATCGTATCGTATTGTATCGTATCTAAATAAACTGGAAATGAACACAGACACATGCATGGCATGCACACACAAACACAAACTGTGTCAGTTAGTGCAGTCAGGGAATAACACACACTGTGTTAGCCTTCAGTTAAACATGTGGTGAAGCTTTCAGTGTGTTGATGCTACACATTTTTTGTTAAAAAGAAACACAAGGTCTGTGTTGTCCCAAACTACACTAACAGATGTACTGAAAGTGACATGTCCTTTTTAGGAATGCTCCTCCATTCCATAATACTTACCATATCCAGTTGGCAGGGTGAGTTGCCAGGTGCAGTCCAGGTTGCCGGGGTAGTTGCCAGGGAAACCAGGACTAAGGATGACACCACTCATTTCAGACAACACTCCACCGCAACGAGCTGACAACACAGGCACAGGAGACACATTGTTAACACAGGCAACACATCAGCAATATAGAGACCATCACTTAATCCTCTATGTTTATTCATCAGTGGTGGACCACCGCAGAAAGAAGATTACTAACGCAGGAAAAATTAAAAATCTCTGGTAAAATGTATAATGACATATATCATTTTAGCACTGCAACATCCACTAGAACCACAGTTAGGATCAAAACAGGAATGGATGTCGAATCAAATCCAAAACCACTCCCTACCACCACTGCTACAAAAAAATGTAGGAAACACTGGGTTTTACACATACTGAGGGGGGTAATGGCAGGGCTGAGTTTAGATGGGTCTGGCATCTCAAGGCTGAGTTTAACTGGAATTGGCATCTCAGAGCCATGGCAAGTTTTCACCAAAGACTAAATAATTCAGGTCTAAACACAAACATCAATGTAATCAAGGTTCCTTGACACCATTGCAGAAATTGGGCAACCTTGGGTCCAGCACTGGGAACAGAATTATATTTGGACCAAGCAGGCATACTGATCCTGTAGATCACTGACCCCATGTCAGTCTAGAAGTTGTTTACTTCCACAAATCGGATCCCAATCTGATAACATTCAACTTAGGTATTCAGTCATTCTTAAGAAATGCTAAAATTCCTCATTCATTTACCCAGTGAAGTATTACAGTGTTAAAACAGTGTTATTTTGAAGAATATTCAGCTGCCAAATTAAATCATGGGACTGTTACTTTGGCAACTGACAAGGCCAAATTCAGAAATCAAAAACTGTGACTTATTGACAAACCTTGACTCTCCAACTTCTAGCTGGGAAGATGAGATCCACTCTTTTCATAATGGAACTATTGTTTTGTGAAAGCCTACAATTTTAGTGTCTTTATTACTTTATCTGAAAGACATGGCCCTTTAAGAAGAAAGCTCCATCACCTTAAGGCACATAAGAGCCATTCAAAACAATTTTAAACACATGGGCGTCAACTGGGAAATAAGAATGCTTTTCTTCATGTCTGCAAGCTTGCTTGGAGACACAAGGTTTTCATCCACCAGTAGTAAGATATGATTTCTTTTCATACTAAGGCTGGGGTGAATGTCAGGTGGGTGTCAATTGTTGTAACATATCCAGACAAAATACAATTTTGCCAACTTAGAGATAAAAGATCATGAAGACAGTAGTTTTACAAATAACTGTTAGGCCCATAAAACCATGACCTTGTTGTGCTACTGGAGTGCTAGTGTCATGCTAGCCTAAAAGATCAATGTGAACCTCACATCTGCAGTAGCTGTGCAGATGTGTCTATGTGTCATTTATTCCATTAGACAGCTTATTCATAACAGGATCTAGCCTACAAAGCAAGGTGTGCCTGTGTGTGTGTGTGTGTGTGTGTGTGTGTAATAATAATAATAATTGATTACATTTATATAGCGCTTTTCTAAGTACTCACAGCGCTTCACATAAGTGTATGTGTGTGTGTGTGTGTGTGTGTGCTTGTGTGTTACCTATACAAAGAGGAGGCGGGTAGTTCCATCGACGCACTGTTCCAGGCATACAGGAAATGTGAGAATGGCCCTGAAAGTGATATTACAGGATGTTAGGGTAAAGAGAACAGATACTGTAAGGAACTATATATTTTCAAAAATAAAGTTTGTGTTGTTTTTTGGCTTTATTTATGGAAATACTACAGAAAAGAATGGAGGAAAAAGTCTTTGGGACTTGACTTGGACTTGGATTCTAAAGACATGGAATTTGATTTTTACTTGTGATCTGAAGACTTGACAATGAATTATGTGTGTGTGTTATCTGGAAAATAATTTCTCTGTGTGTGTACAGATGCAGCCATTGTAGAAGTTCCACTTTTTGCTGAATGCGTGCTAATTGTTGATGCTCTTTTCAGCTGTCGGCAGGTACAAGGTGACTAGTTGGTTGAGAGACACTAGAGTTTTGTGTCACAATGTACTGATTTAGTTCTACTGTGCATTTGAGAAATAATTTCTTGAAGCATCAATGCGGGATAGATTCAGGATAATTGCATGAAGGGGACTTCTACAATGGCTACCACTGTACAGTATACACTCCGGCCCACAGCTGAAGGCCAATTGTTAACTGACTATGTACATCTACAGTATGTACGTATATGAACAAATGTGTCTGCCTGTCTGCGTTAATTACCTGTAGCGTGTAGCCAGGTTCACAGGTGAATGCTACCACCTCATTGACCATATATCTGTCTCCCGTTTTAATACCATTGGCTGGGATCATTGGCTCTGGACAGGTGGTCAGACCAACCGCTATAATAAAAACAAAACAAGATGAAATAAAGCATTATCATTATGCACTCTATTTACTTGTATTGTTGTGTGCTTTGCCATTAGCTCCAATCATGGGCTTTGGACAGATGATGAGAGTTATTAGTTATTCCCATTATAGACATCTAAACTAATGTTGTTATAAACAGTTTAATCAAAATCAAAATATTATTATAAGCAACTAAATAACACTGATCATAATGAACAACAGCAAATTCTTCCCCCGCCTCTTTTTTCTACTCCAGACTTCCCACCACAGTCTGGACTCATGAATCACTCCCTACCATGGACAGTACCTGGACACTTTTTGAGGAAAGCTTTACCTCCACCTCTCCTCTATCGTCCCCCTCTACTTGTACCTGATCTTGCTCTTGACTTGCCACCCCATGAAAAAACCCATTAAATCTCATTGGATAAGAGCATCTGCAAGCAAATTAAAGTATTTGGAGGTGTTCCTAATATTTTCTTTCCTAATACTCAAGAGTTTTTCCATGATTTGATAGTTAATACAATACAGCAGCTTGCACATCTCCAGTGGTGACAGGGGTCTCTGAAATGTGCTTACAAATATGTGAAGGTAACATAATGACTTTGGTTGTGTATTCCCAAAGCAATAGAGGTTAAAAGCATCTTTAATAAGTTTGACAGCAACCAATTCTTTATCAAATAGCATCAGTAGGGGTGCATCTGTGTGTGTAAGCTAGTGTGTGCGAGTGTGTGTGCCTGTGTGCTTCACTTGGAAACTTCCGCAGGAGACTGCCCTAGAGCGGTTACCATGGCAACAAAGGGGGGCAAAGGGGGATGTGAGAGAAGTGAGAGAAGGAAAGAGAGAGAGAAAAAGAGAAGTGAATGTGTGTGTGTGTGTGTGAGAGTGAGAGAGAGAGAGAGAGAGAGAGAGAGAGAGAGAGAGAGAGAGAGAGAGAGGGAGAGAGAGAGATAGAGTTTGCGTATGTTTGTGTGTGTATTTGCCTGTGTGTCTGGTCTTGTTGGTTCATTATCTACCTTCCTACCAGCAAAACGATGTGATCCCACTGAGATGACGCACACACACACACACACACACATATATACACACACCCAAATCCAGGTGGCCCAGCCCTGCGTATAACTGTGTGTGTGTGTGTGTGTGT
The DNA here is from genome assembly GCF_048128805.1 of Centroberyx gerrardi. NCBI lineage: Eukaryota > Metazoa > Chordata > Actinopteri > Beryciformes > Berycidae > Centroberyx > Centroberyx gerrardi. The sequence goes on from NC_135997.1 coordinate 19,494,789, forward strand.
GTGTGTGTGTGTGTGTGTGCGTGCGTGCGTGTGTGTGTGTGTGTCTGTATGTGTGTGTGTGTGTGCATGCATAGAGGGATGAGGGGGACTTTTGTTTGATGGAGCACAAAGTGAAAAAGCCGCATGAGATTGGAACTTGGGCGGACACACACGCGCGCACACAACACACACACACACACACACACACACACAGTGTATTATTAGGCAGAGCATCAGCAGGCTGTCATGACAACTGATCAATGAAACTATTCCATTTGGCTGACCATCTCTCTCTCTCTCTCTCTCTCTCTCTCTTTCTCTCTCTCTCTCTCTAGAATGCACTAGCATACTGCTCCATCTTTTCCCCGGTTGTGAGAGAGCAGTGATGCTGGACCTTGTGTTTTAATAAAATGCTGACAGTACCACATAACACCCCACTAGGGCCACCAGACTACGACTAGACAGTGTCAGCATTTAAGTCTAACTGACTAGATTTACAGTACTTCTTCTTCAGTACTGACACACTGGTGAATACACTCCGAGATAAGAAGCGAGATATCTCACTCTGCCCTTACTCCCTGCCATCACAACTATTTAGGAGATTAGCCCGTTGGTCAGCTTATCTGTTAAGTGATGAGAACATAGACACCAAAATCATTAATGTATCCCCAGCAGATGATTCGCTCCAGTGCTCCATACTAACTTCTTTAGCATACGCTATGTTGAGTGATATCAGGCAACTAGCATTATCTCAAAAGCGACAAAAAGGAGAAGCTAAATGGTAAGTAATTTTAAATGATATGTGGCTAAGTGACAGTTTTGTGAAGGAGACTGGTAAAATTTACCAAAAATATAATGATATAATAGTATCTAGTCCACTTGCTGGCTACTCTACAATGGCATGTGCTGTGTTCGCCACATAATAGCTGACACATACAGGCAGCAACACCAAGAGGACAGATAAGAGATTCTTTATCTCTCTCCCTCTGTTTGTAATGTGGTAGGTTTAGAGCATAGGATTAAAATATAGAAGATCTCTCTATGCTTCTTTCTATCTGTCTCTCTTTGTCCCTATCTCTGTCTTCCACTCTCCTTATCTCTCCTTTTCAGTCTGTCTATCCTTGTCTCTCTGTACTCCCTACCTGCACCTCTCTCTCTATCTCTCTCTCTCTCTCTCTCTCTCTCTCTCTGCCATGAAAAGAATCATGTTGGTTGTCAACATACAGCAGGATGAAGGCTGAGCTATTACACATACACATAGACACTTGAACCCATGCTCACATGCGCGCACACACAAACACACACACACACACACACAAACAAACACACATACACATGACAAACTGTCCCCGCAAGTGACCACTTTTCCAGGTTTTTGTTTCTGGTGATGACATGTGGACTCCCAAAGACAGCAAAAATGTAGATCACACGGCCACAAACGTGCGCACTCACCTACACAAACACACATACATACACACATACACACACAAACAGGGACATGTTCAATGATCTAGAAATGATTCTAAGCCAAAATAAGTACAAAGGACTGAAAAGCACAACCATGTTCTGACAGGTGTGTGGTGTGTGTGTGTGTGTGTGTGTGTGTGTGTGTGTGTAATTGCATGCATGGCAATATGAATGTTGCTCTTTCTGTCTGTCTACCTGTGTGTGTCTCTTTCTTTTTGACTTATGTGTATGTACAGTAAGTCAGATGCACAAAAATTGACATGAACACACTCTGAAACACAAACACAAACACATTGTGTATGTGTGTGTGAGTTTGTCTTTTTATGTTTGTGTCCCTCTAGGTAGGTGTGTGTGTGTGTGTGTGTGTGTGTGTGTGTGTGTGTGTAGGTATGTGTGTATGGCCTCAGGCAGTACCAGTTCAGGTCACTGACTTTTGTTATTTGATGTTGGAGTTTTGGCTTCAACGATGGGTGTGGGTGTGTGTGCGTGTGTGTGTGTGTTTTGTGTGCGCGTGTCTGTGTGCATGTGTGTGCTCTGGTGAAAAGGCACTGATCCTATTCACTTTGTTGTCTTTCTACCTTGGTGGATATAATCTTTTTTAAAGTAGATTATCTATCTATCTATCTATCTATCTATCTATCTATCTATCTATCTATCTGATAAAGGTTTGACTCACTCTTGTACTCCAAGTGAAAACCTGCTGCCACCACACTGATGTCACTCTGGAAGTGCAGGAGAAGTTGATTGGACGTGGAGTTGAGGAGGGCGGGAGCTGTGGTTCCTGTAAAAGACAGAAATAAAGATACACAAGAATCAGTCAGTGAGTTTTTTTAAGCCAATTCCCAGTTTCTGGCTGACACAAATTCTCACCTGGAAAATTAAAAGCTTTTGCAGGTAAAAAAGCAGGATGATGATGACATTTATTTATATGAAAATGTCACTGATTATTACTTTAAACAAATAGTATAGCACTGTTTTGTAAAAGCAACATTACACTGGAGGCTGTATGTTATGGTGAACAACGATTGCAGAGATGGACAGGCAGAAATTAAGATAGTAATACATGTTAGTGCTTGTTGCCCCTCTTGGAATTGCAATCTTATTGTGGTGGGGTTTGTGCACCTCATTGACCCTGGGAGCAATGGTGTTGGGAGTCTAGCCTCCTGGTAAGGACACCAAGGCAAACTGGTCTCAGGTGAAGGGCCAGACAAATAGTGATTCAAGAAGACTCCTATGACTGGTGCAGCAAGAAATAAAGTAACCTTGCCCGGAATAGGGACACCGCGGCCCACTCCTGGAGCCAGGCCCAGGAGCTGCACTCGCAGGCGAGTGCCTGGTTACTGGGCAGGCCCATTAACTTGTGGGCTCAACACCTGCAATACAAAAGGTAGGGGCTGAGTTCAATTCCTGTCGGGCAAAGGGCAGGGTGGAGCAGATTTTGGCTTTGTGGACCATGGCAACAGAAACTGGCCCTTGGAATGTGGAGGGCAAGGGAGCATGACGTTGAGAGGTACCAACTAGATATAGTTGGGCTCAGTGTGCTTGATACTGGGGTGGTCTCTCTCCTACTCCGGGGTTGTCTAGGGTGAGAGGCGCTACTCATGAGTCCCGTGCTGGCTGCTGCACAGTTGGAGTTTCTCCTGGTGGATGAGAGGGTTGCCTCAATGCGGCTGTGTGTTATGGAGAGGAAATTCTGACGGTTATGCGTACATGCCTAACAGCAGATAGGACTACTTGGCCTTCTTGAAGAAGACGGGTGGGGTGCTGGAGAAGGCTGGAGAAGGCTATCCCAGTTCCAATGACTGCGATACATGGAGGGGCGTGACTGGGAGGAATGGCCCCGCCGATCTGAACCCAAGTCATGTGTTGTTGTTGGACTTCTGTACTAGTCATGGATTGTCCATAATGAACACCATGTCTGAACACAAGGAGGCTCATAAGTGTACACGGCACCAGAGCACCTTGGTCCAAAGGTTGATGATCGACTTTGTAGTGAGGATTTGCTGGGAACGCTTCACCTCAGAGCAAACTTTTCCTGTATTAGGGTGGAGTTTGGGGACATGAAGACGGACGCTGTTCAGATCTCTGTCGCGGAAGTGGCTACAAGAAGCTGTGGCCAGAAGGTGGTCAGTCCTTGTCATAGCAGCAACCCAAGAACCCGCTGGTGGACACCGGCAGTGAGGGAGGCTGTCAAGTTGGAGAAAGAGGCCTTCTGGGCCTGGTTGGCATGGGTGAATATGGACTCAGCAGAGAGGTACTGGCAGGCCAGAAAGGCTGCAGCTGCGGTGGTTGTGGAAGTGAAAGCTTGGGTGTGGGACGAGTTTGGAGAGGCTATGGTGGATGACTTTTGGACGGCCTCAAAGAGGTTCTGGAAAACCATTGGGTGAGGAGAAGTAGGAGAAGACAGGACATTGCCCAGGCTGTTCTCAGCAGGGATGGGGAAATGCTAACCTCAACTAGTGATATTGTCGGATGTTAGAAGTAGCACTTTGAGGAACTCCTATACCCAATAGACACCTCCTCCGGACAGGAGGCATAGCTGGACAATTCTGGGGGTCAGTGCCCATCTCCTTGGCAGAGGTCACTGGGGTAGTCAGAAAGCTCCTCAGTGGCAAGGTGTATGAGATTTGTCTGGAAACGCAGAAAGCTCTGGATATTGTTGGACACATCTCTCCAATTTTGCAAGGACTTTGGGAACAGTGCCCTTGAATTGGCCAACAGGGGTGGTGGTCCCCATTTTCAAAAAAAGGGGACCAGAGGGTATGATCCAACTATCATGGAATCACACTGCTCAGCCACCCCAGCCTATGCCAAGGTCCTGGAACGCAGACTCAGACCGACTGTCATTTTCATGAGGATTCCATCCTGGTGACGACACAGTGGATCAGCTTTTTAGCCTTTCAAAGATAATCAAGGGGTCATGCGGGACATGTAAAAGGGTTATGACCATGTTCCCTAAGGTATCCTGTGGGAGGTGCTGTGGGAGAGCGGGTTGCCGTGTTCGCTACTGCGAGCCATTTGGTCCCTGTGCACTTAGAGTAAGAGCTGTGTTCACATTCTTGGTATTAAGTCAAGCAAGGTCAGTGGCCATCGTACTCCAACAAGGGTTTGCCTTGCCCTCTTTCCTACCTGTGACATTCATGGACAAGATATCAAGGCACAGCCGCGGTCTGGAGAGTGTCCAGTTCAGTGACATTAGGGTGGCATCTCTGCTGTTTGCGGATGATGTCATCCTTCTGGCTTCATCGGACCGTGATCTCCGATGTGCACTGGAGCGGTTTGCAGCTGAGTGTGAGGCGTTGGTTCTCTCCCAGAAAAAGGTGGCCTGTCCCATCCAGATGAGGGGGGAGCAGCTGACCCTCCCCCAACTTCCATGGACAACTACCATTTAAGTGCCCTTGAGTAAAGCACTTAACCCTCAACTGCTCCAGAGAAGCTGTTCAGTGGCCAACACCAGATCACTGTGGTTATACTGGGCAGCTCCCTGGTGTGCCTACTTGAGAGGGGCATTGTTTCGGGGCAGCCGCTGTGTGTGCGTGTGTGTGTGTGTGTGTCCCTATGGGAGGGCTGTTTTATGTGTGATAGGTATGTGACAGGTATGCGCTTGGGGCAGGTCACAGGGAAAACCCCACTGGGAAATTCTTAAAGGTTAGATCATTCTTCATCCTTCCCTGGCTTCCCCCTCCCACTCTCTGTCTCTCTTCTACCATCCTTCCCTCGACCTCTTGGTAATATGCTTCCTCTCCCTCCCTCCTCTCTTTTTCTCCTCTCACTGACTTGTACGTCTTTGTGAAAATATTTAAGATATATATCATTTCCCATATCTTTCTCCTATCATATCTCATCCATCATAGATCTCCAGTGTGTATGTGTGTGTGTATGTGTGTGTGTCTATAGTTTAAGAGCTGTCATATCTCATTCATCATAGATCTCCAGTGTATGTGTGTGTGTGTGTGTGTGTGTGTGTGTGTGTGTCTCTGTCTGTCTGTCTATCTATGTGTATGTGTGTATCTATAGTTTAGGAGCTGTCATATCTCATCCATCATAGATCTCCTGTGTGTATGTGAGTGTGTGAGTGTG
>NC_135997.1:19505314-19512814 GCF_048128805.1 Centroberyx gerrardi
AGTGTACCACCACACTAATCTATTATTCTGATCTATTTTTCAGAAATCCCAAATAACTGCTGCTGCTGGCTTGAAAGTAGTTTAGTTTAGTAGTTTAGAAAATTAATTTTGTCCAAAAATGTCACTTGGGCCCTTGTGGCTCCAAGGCTTTTTTATATTATGTAAAAGTATAGTGTTTTTGATACTGTACTGTGTGTGTGTGTGTGTGTGTGTGTGTGTGTGTGTGTGTGCTGGGGATATAATGTATTCAAATACCATGTTTGGCAACAAGCGGATAATGTCCTTCAAAGATATACAGATGTTTACCTAAATGTGATCAGCAGCATTCTGTTCAATTGTCATTCGCTCATGGTACATTATGTTTAATTCAGGAAATGTATTTAAACCTATTTGACCTAACAGTAGTCCACGGATGGCTCAGAAAAACACACATGCCTGCCTGCATGCTGTAGAGAAGAGCCACTAAACTGTAAGCTTGCTAAGCAGACTGTGCATCAGAAAGTTTGGGTTTTCCTCTGAGTATCAGTAACTAGAAAGAGATATTTGCACAGACAAAGCACCTGAGGTGCAGCTACAATGGAATGGTAGTACTAGGTAGTTTCATATCAAACTTGAAACTTAAAAAAGAAATGTGGAACTGTGCTATTGCTCAGCAGTACATAAATTTGTTTATTGACATGGCGGTCCTGCTGGACCTTCATCAGAGTAGTTTCTTTCTCTTGACAACAATCCAGCAGGATAAAAACTTCAGTGAATGAATTTATGTGGTGCTGAGCAAGAGCAGAGTGCGGTATCTCCTGTATGAGTATGAATAAACTGCAATTGTAAAATAGCCTATTAATCCCATCTATTATTGTGTGACCCACTACAAGCAGACCTAACAGTAGCTTGATCCATCCCCCAAGAGAGGTACATATCGAGTGTGTGAATGTGGGTGTGTGTGCATGTGTACTGAAGGTCAGGCCAGCAGCATTAAGAGGTCAATGAAATTAGTGTAAGTGTGTGTGTGTGTGTGTGTGTGTGTGTGTTAAAACAGCATCAACCAGCACATCTATCACTGTCAACCCCCCACCCCGAAACACACACACACACACACACACACACACACACATTGTGCATTCTTATGTCTCGTCCTCTCACCTTTTCCGGACTCTCCTCTCATAGTTGTGTTTTGTTTCTAGTGTAACTTTGCGTATCTTTGTATTCTTGGTCAGAAAAACTCAGCTCAGAAAAACAGATTTACACACTTAGAATGAAAAGTATAGCAAAACTTGGTTTGTCTTCTATTCCCTTGCTAGACAGTTGTTGTAATCACCCACTCTTTCTCCTCTCCCCAGCGCTCTCCCCCCTTCCCACTCTTCCTTCCTCCCTTTCTTCTTATTTCCTAAAGCATCACTGTAATCACCCCCTTTCTCTCCTCTGCTCCTGATCCTGTGCGCTGATATTGATTGATATTTCTTGGATTGATTCTTGTTAAGCTGCTCTGCATTCGCTACTTCAGGTCTGGGGGTCTTGTCTTGATCTACCCACAATCCCCCTGTGGTGCTGCTCTAGGCTCAGGTGTCAGCCTTATCAAAACCCTTCACACACAAGTGCTTTGATCACTCACACTCACACACATACACAGATGCAAAAAAACACTATGCAAGTCGCTCTCTTTCTCTCTGGCACACACACACACACGCTTTGATCATCCACACACAAACGCACATAATAACACACACACAAACACTTTGCAAGTCCTATCTCTTGCTCTCTATGTCTCGTTTTCCTTCTGTCTGTCTCACATAAACACACACACACACACGTGCGTGTACACACACACACACACACACACACACACACACACACACTGCAGAGCTTTGGGGCGGTAGTGAAGGTACAGGAGTAGTTCTTTGAAAAATCTTGAACTTTGAGAGTTGTGCTGTAGATCTTCCGGGAGCTTTTTTGAAGGGCCATAAACAAAATCTTTAGAGCGAGCCCAACTACCCACAGAAGAGAACTTAAATCACCACAAACTCTTGAGTGAGTGCTGCATACACAATATAGAGGCAATCTGTTTTCATCTGAATAAAATTCCTTGAGACCTCAGAAAACTAGCCTTGTCATCTAGATCAGAGATTCTCAACCTTTTTCATATCAAGGACCCTAATTTAGTCCACATTAGGACCACCGACCCCCATTTGATGAGATTTTGTCTCTCGGACCCAAATCTGAGAATATTTTTATTTTTAGATATGATTTTGTCCAGAATTCCTTGTCTATCTGTATTGTAGGTAGAGAGATAACAGTGAAACTATGACAAAAACAGTCGTTCTTCTACATTCTCTAATTGTATTAACTTCTTGTAAATGAAATAGTGGTGAAGTTTAACAATTCATCAATTTGCTGGGGACCCCCTGGAACCCCCTCAAGGACCTCTGGTGGTCTCAGGACCCCACGTTGAGAACCACTGATCTAGATGACACCTCGCATGTTCATCATAGCATGAGACTTCTGGCTTCTCTCTGATTTCACCAGGGGATGTCGCCATCCTGCACTGTGCTAAACAGTAAACTCAGTGCACTGTGTATATTAACTAACATTGTGCATTTTGTAACATTGTAAGATTTAAGACTTGGCTGAGGTTGCCAGCCAATAGTGGCAACTCCCTTATGTAGCAATTGCAACTGCCAGCCAGCAGTTGTAATTCCCACCAGTCCTGGATGCACTGCGTGTATCTATTATACTATTGTCTGCATACAAAAAAAAACAAAAAAACATAACACAATCCACCCAGGTACTTGCAGGGTACAGCTAAGTGGCTGACACTGCTACCTGTCTTTCTCTACTCCTTATAGCATTAGTTCTTACTATTTCATTGTCTAATGGCAATGGAGACAGCTGAATGTGTTAGTCGACTGTGTTTTTCCTGCTTACCCCACCTCTCTGTGTGCAGCCAAACACATCATATGACCGATGAAAGACATATCATCAGTCATAATGTGTTTCACCTTGAAGACTTACACATATAACCCATCATTTATTTGGATATTATATGCATATTACATATGATCTTTTTGGAACCCATCCAACCCATAACCCATCATAACTCAAAATGCAGAAAATGCAGGTTTTAGTTGTAAACAAATGTAAGCAAATCTTTTATAGCATCAAAATACATACAAACATCGTGTGTAGTGCAGTTTCAGCATGAAGAAGATGTCTTCAAAGCGTTAAATCTATTGGAATCGTTACAATTATTACAATTACTGTACCTCAGCTGACACACAAAAGCTAAAGACATTCTCACTAACAAGGTAACTCCAGTCAGCTAGTGAAGGTGACACTATAAAATTATTCATGATTTTTTCCTCCAGTAGTAGTCCAGAAAAGTGTATTCCACGGACCTGAGGCAAATGTAATCCACACCTGGTCTGTCCCTCCATATTCATTCTGTTGCCTTATCCATATGAGATTGGTGCCACTGCCTGTCAGTCATTTAAAATTTTCAACAAGAGCTATCACACCCACCCACACCTTGGAATTTATAAACTGACAGAGATAAAAGGGAGCTGAGAGAGAGAGAGGGAGAGAGAGAGAGAGAGAGAGAGAGAGAGAGAGAGAGAGAGAGAGAGAGAATTTCATGAATTTCCTTTAATTCAGATGTCCTTAAATGAACAACATTTTAATGAAATGTTGCCCTGTTAATTGTTTAATTAACTGTGAAACTTTATGAGCCTCTGTATTTGAAATACTATTTTTTTCAAATGGCTCAACAAATGGTTATAATGGGTAAAATGTATGTAATTAATTAGAACTTAAAAAATTAGAATAATTAATCATGATAACAAATGCATAGTTAAAACTACACTGGACACTAAAGGCTATTTCAAACAGTACTGTGGAGTGAAGCAGGGCAGAACTATCAGCGCAACACTTCTGAATATATACTGTATACGGGATGAATATTTATCAATGAATTGGCAGACCAATTGCAAAATTCAACAGCCCCTGGATTTACTCTGTAGGAGGCAGGGGTCAAAGGCTGAACGTTTGCAACAGAGCTTGCACACGCTTTTCAAGTTTAATAAACATGAGTCCTGATAGTGAATTTAAAAAAGTCTCTGAAACTGGCTATATAAATCTATATGGTAGCTGAGTCTGCCATATGGGCCACAGGAGCAAGAACATCCCCCATAGCATCTCAATCTGCTGGTTGGGATTATATCACCCTTATATAATGGCAAAGAATGATTTTTTCCAATGGCACACTTAAGAGGCACACTTAAAATTACTTTTAACACTTAAGACAAGGAATGTAAAAAGCCCGATATGACTTTTTTTTTATTTTATTTTTTATCAAAATTGAATTATCCACATATTCTTAATCTTTGAATGTTTTGTGTGGTGCCATTATATTATATATTTATTTATTTATTTATTATATTTTTTATTAAGAGCATTTTGTGGTTAAATATTTTAAAAGATATAAAGTACTCAGAAAGTATCTCAGAAACTGCTTTTCAGCTTGGTGCTATTGAGTTCTATTTCCCATTCAATCACAAATTGCAATGTTTCAATAAGGACTAATCAAAATTTCCCTTGTCTTGTAAGAGGCTTGTTCATGTATGGACTCCATACATGTTGGCCAAATTACATCAAAGAGAAAGTGAAAGGGTAGTAATAACAGCATGCAAGCCAGAAAATAGGAACAAATTTAAAATAATTATATCACTCCACCTTTTTCATGAGATGAGGAATTTAGGCTTAATCAAGGCCAATCGCTGGTTTACCCACTAAGAGCCTAGCATCAGATGGCCAAGAATAATCATTGTTTCCTGACAGGTAATTTCTCTTTATCTACTGATGAATCTATCGTATGTGGATGTGATATCACCTAACTCCTGTCCACAGGTCACCATCCCAGTTAATGTATCAAAACTCTTGTGACACACTGAGCTATCCAATTAGATGTTGAATGAATATTCCTATCAAAACAGTGTGTAGCTGGGTGTGTAGCTGGGGATGGGTTCAACCAAGATGTGCAGCTTATATATTGAATTCGTTTTTTTTTTTTTGAGGTTGAGAGCAGCAGAAACACAGAACAGTGGGAGAAGGAGCGAGACAGATGAACAGAGTAGAGTAGCAGCCACATCAGCAAAAAAGGAAGAAAAAATCAAGAAACAGACAATGTGATTCGGGGATCGAGGGAGAAAAAAGGCCAGGAAGAGGGTGTCCAATCCATTCTCATGGAATTCTGAAAGATGCAAACAACAGTGGACAGGGAGCACTACAAAAATATGTGCAGAAAATGAGATTATCTTACTTTGGGGCAAGTAACAGCAGCCAAACATACAATTGCATGCTGGTCAGTAGGCCTATACCAATGAATTGATATAGATATTGTAAAATGTTTTAATAGTTTCATATTCAAAAAGTTGGGTGTTATGATGAAATTAGTTTTTAAAGTAAAATCTGTTAATGAAGTGATATTTCTTGTTTGGAAACTTTTTATAGCTTGTAAATATTCAAATATAAAACACTATATCAAAATTGGTTTCATTTGACGCAGTCTAGTCTTAATGTGCTTCAAAGCTTCAAAACTGAAGCACATTAAGCCACTCTCCCATTGAAACTGAGGTTGCCTCATTGAAATCAGCCAGAGAGAACCTTGTAGAACCAATCCTAGACTGTGCACACACTTGTGGCCACAAAGCTCCACCTTGCTTTCTCATCTCTTCACACACACACACACACACACACACACACACACACACACACACACACACACACACACACACACACGCTCTTATATTACTATACTTTAGAAGAGCTTAACCTGAACCTTAACCCTCACCACTACATGCGTAAGCTTAACCTTACCTTATCCCTAAATCCAAGTCATGAGGCTAAACTAATATTAACCCTAAATCCAAATCCTTAGAACTGACCAAAATGTCCTCACTTTGGAGGATTTTCCAAATTTTTTTTATCCTTGTGAGGATATTTGGTTCTTAAGTATAGAAATACAAGAACACAGCTAACTGGGCAGCTAACTTACACCTTGCTAAACCCGACAACATTTCATGTTGGGCTCATACTATCATTACTTTAAAATATTTGCTGTAGCTCCTTGGTCCATCCGTGGGGTCCTGAGGGTGGGAGGGTGGGTGGGTGGGTTGGGGGAGGGTAGGGGGTGTGGTATTGCCTGCATTTATTGTCTCATTTGTCCATGTTTCCTTCTTTTTTCATTTCTCTCTTTTCATTATTATAATCTCAGATCTATAAGAGATCAACGTCTGAGTTGACATTTGTATTGAATGGAAGGATGTGAAAATTTGAAAATTTTTGTTTCTTTTTTGTTCACTCCTCTCTATTGTTAAATGAATGATTGGCCACATCTCTGTTTCATACTAAAATATCAATAACAAATTGATCACAAAAAATAAATAAATACAAGAACACACACACACACACACACACACACACACACTCATGCACACAAGACATGCCCAGCTGTGAATGTCTGTGTGTGTATATCATGTGCTATATCTGTATGTCCTTCTTTGAATCATATACTGTATGTGCTAAACTGATTGGTGTATTCAGACATCAAGCATTCAAGTGTGTTTGTATGTGTAAGCATGTGGGGAAATAATTTATGCGTGCGTGTGAGTGTGTGTGTGTGTGTGTGCGTGTTCGTGAATACCGCCTCTAGGCGGCACTCTGTAACAGCTAAGCCTCTCCCTCTCTCTCTGTCTCTCTCTCTCTTACACACACACACACACACACACACGCACACACGCACAGAGCCCTATCAGCAGTCACGGAGAATTCCTTCTTTCTCGCACCAGCTCTTAGTTACCATGGAAACCAATAAAAGAGCGGTTTGAGATGGGAGGGGAGAGAGAAAGAGCGAGGGAGAGAGAGAGAGAGAGAGGGAGAGAGGGGGAGAGAGGAAGAGGGGGAGAGAGATGAGGACAGGAATGGTGAGAGAAAAATTTAAAGCAAAACAGAGAGAGAGAGAGAGAGAGAGAGAGAGAGAGAGAGAGAGAGAGAGGAGGTGGGAGGGAGGTAGAATAAGAGAGAGAGAGAGAGAGAGAGAGAGAGAGAGAGAGAGAGAGAGGGGGAGGGGAGGGGAAATGGAGAAAAAGAGAGAGTGAGGACAGTGAGAAGTAGTTACAGAGAAAAGGAGAGAGAAGGATGAGAGGGAGGAAGGGAGCGAGAGGAGGGAATGAAAGGGAGGAAGAGTGGAGACAGAAGGAGTGCGAGAGGAGATGTATTATTTAAAGAGGTCTCACCCTTTCTAATGAGTTTGGTCTAAAAGCCCCAGGAGCTGCCCAAAGATAGAGAGACAGACAGAGAGAGAAACTTCCCTAACTATGTGGCGAGAAAATCCAATGTGCAATACGAGCTGAGAATTTGTTGACTGTTGTCACGAGTTCAGGGGAAAGAGCAACATTACTGAATGAAGAATAATAATGTATTTAATTAATTTGTTCTGTTTTGATAATTAAA